>NC_090646.1:333971750-334056750 GCF_040937935.1 Hyperolius riggenbachi
GAAGTGAGCCAAAATCAGTCCTTACACCCATACTTTGTTTTAAAATGTTGTCAGATCATCAACAGAGAGATACAAAATAGCTCAGAGAGTAGGTTTAACCTTGCCCAAGGACTCCTTACTGAATAGGTACTGGCCTGCTGAATAGGAAGAGCCAAAATTCAAATCCTGGTCTCCTATGTGCCATTAACCAGTACAGTGTTTTCTCCAGAATTTTTTTCCAGCCTAGTGGCATGATAAATTAGCCGGGTGGTGTGGAACAGGGAAGTGCAGGGCCTGCGCTTCCATAGGTGCAAATTAGGCAATTGCCAAGGACCCCAGAGCTGGCTGATGGGCCTCCAGGTCTCCTCCCAATTGCTGCAGGGGCCCAAGTGCTCCACTGGGGCCCCTGCAGCATATAAGTGTGCTCCTCTGCTGCATGATTGCTGGGTGCATATTCATTCACACACAAACACTACGCAGACACACATACATGTAGGCACACACACTCCTCAGACGAGTAGCTTGTCTCCTGCATGGCAGCAGTATGTGGATAGGAGACAGGACCAGACAGGAAAGCAATGAATAATAATTATTAGAAAGGATGCACACACGTGCAGCTCTCACGTCCCTGTGTCAGCAGCAGCAGAGGGAGTGTGTGTCAGAAAGATTGTCTAATGTACCAATAAACAGCACTGCTGCCTCCTAGACAGTTTGCTGCCTAAATTATATGATTCAGGTTTGCATGATGGTAATTCAGGCAGAAAACTCTAGGGGGCAGCAGCACTGTACACTGATACAGCAGACAATCTTTCTCACACTCCCAATCTGCTGCTGTGGACATGTGGGATGTGAGTGCTGTAAGTGTGTTATCCCACCCCTCAATTATTATTCACTGCTCTCCTGGCTGGCCCCGCCTTTTCTTCATATGCTGCCCTGATTAGAGAGTCATGGCAGCTGGGCACTCACCAGAATTAGCCAGGCCGAGCGCCCGACTAATAGGGCTTGGGAAGAACTCTGCAGTACACTATCCACCCAAACACATTTTAGATCACATTATTAAAATATACCTGACCTGAGGCAAAGCTACCTTAGGTAACCACAGAGGTAGGTGCATGCTGGATCTACATACCTCTGTGTTTTTTCCATGCCCTTCCTCCACCCCTGTAATTACGCCTTGAAAATTTTCACTTTTGGCTTAAGTTTTAGACAGTAAGAGGCAGGCTTGCTGAGATGTTCCCTTTTCTCATCCCACCATTTCCTCCTCTTAAAGGAAACCTGAAATGATTAAAAAAGAAGTTTCACTTACCTGGGGCAACTCCACTTTCACTCCAGGTGAACAATGAGATTGCCCCGCCTGCCAAGGGGACAGGGAGCACAAGATGCAATTAAATAGTGCTTTCCTGTCCCTTGGACAGACAGGATGCAATCGCTGGGCTGCCAGGAGGTCCAAGGGTAAGGCCAGCCTATCTCTGCCTGCCTGCCTGCGGAAGGACCTAAATCGGAAATCCGCAGGCGATCTGGATAGTGGGGAGGATTGGGACTGATGAGGGCTAGTGAAGTGACCCGACAAGTGCAGACGCACCTCTGTGGGTCTCTCTGGGCCTCCGGCGATCAGAGCAAACAGGAGCTGCGCACAAGGTCTCGGGGGGGGGGGCCTCTAACGCAGCGGGTAGCGGCGAAACGGCGCGGCAGCGATCGGCGCAAAGTGCTAGTGAACTTTGGGAACGTCTAATTTCGAAATGAATAATACTTGTGCACAAAAGCAAATATGATAATTGTATGGGTTATAAAAAGTAGGAAGACACATTTTTATTGAGCATTTTGTCAGAGTTTAAAACAGCTTTAAACCAGGTGAATACAGGTACCAGGGGGAACAAGGAAATGATAGTAGGATCACTGATGACTTCTTTTTTAGGGATGTTGCAGGAGACCTGTTTATGCTCTAGATTTCTGGTCAGCTATTACAAATGATTACTTCAGCAGTGAGAATTTTAAAGTGTGTGCACAGCTTTGTACTGTACATACTGTGGTTGCCATAACTATATTAAATGACAACCAAAGTAAGAAGAATATAGAGGCTGCCATATTTATTTCCATTTAAAGGAGTCATCAGGGAAAATGTAATAAAATAAGTGCTACTTACCAGGGGCTTCCTCCAGTCCCAAGTTCCCAGCATGTCCCTCGCCGCAGCTCTCCCCGCAGCCGTTCACCGCAGCTCGGTCCCCGGCGATGACGTCAGGGTGACCCCCAGGTCGGCCTGTACTGCGCCTGTGCGAGCGGCGCTGTCAATCACCGCCACGTGGGCCAGAGCGGTCTGCGCAGGCGCAGTAGTTCTGCGCCTGCGCAGTCCGCTCCGGCCCATGTGGCGGTGATTGACAGCGCCGCTCGCGCAGGCGCAGTACAGGCCGACCTGGGGGGTCGCCCTGGCGTCATCGCCAGGGACCAGGAGTGAGCTGCGGCGAACGGCTGCGGGGAGAGCTGCGGCGAGGGACGAGCTTGGGGCTGGAGGAAACCCCCCGGTAAGTAGCACTTATTTTATTACATTTTCCTTGATGACTCCTTTAAGCATAACCTGTTGGCTGGCAGTTCTGCTCATCTTTTTGGCTGCAGTAGTGTCTGGATAACAACCGAAACAAGCATGCAACTAATCTTGTCAGATCTGACAATAATGCCAGAAACTCCTGATCTGCTGCATGCTTGTTCAGGGTCTATTGCTAAAAGTGTTAGAGGCAGAGGATCAGCGGGATAGCCAGGTAACTGGTATTGTTTAAAAATAAATAAATATGGATGGCAGCCTCCATTTCTCTCTCATTACAGTTGTCCTTTCAAACTGTAAAACAAATAATGTAAGAATATATCGGTTTGTTTTTTTATTGAGTAGGGCCTCTTTTTAACATTGGTATGACTATGTTCCTAGTGGTGATACTCAAGCCTTGCAAACATGTGCGAAGCTTGTCATCAGGCAGGAATCAGTGCAGGGACGAGGCTATACAGACGTGTCGCTATGCTAGGGATGTGTTCTGTAGTTATCCGAGGAGGGTAAGAGGACCCACACAGCAGCGCACGAGAAAGTCATACAGCGGGCGGAGTGAGTAAGAAGAACAATATACTTGTTGATTTGCCATGCAGATCACTTGCTGACACGTCGAGGTGAATTGGGGGCCACTGTACTCACACTAGATTCTTGTCAGAGGGGGTTGTAGCTTAATGCAGTGCAGTTCCGAAAATTAAGCACAGGGATAATGCTTACTTGATAAACAGCAGTAATAAGAAGCTGAAAATAATATAGCATCAGATCTGTATCGTTGCATTATGATTTTATAAATTTGCTTCTTAGTCCCAATACTGTACTTGTGTCTGGCTAAACAGTCTCATAAGGGGCTGCTTGCTTCTCTCCAGATACTTCCCTCCCAGAACTTTGGAGGTTTGGGCCAGGTAACGACTGATGAAATTATTATACAGAATTTTACAAGTCAAAGGAAGACATTTAACAGTGTTGGCAACCACAAACGTACAGTTCATCTTTTAAGTTGTTTCAACTTAGCTTAGCTTTTAATCACTTTTATGTGTTTTCTTGCACTTTAATTACTTGTATGTTTTCTTTTAACTGCTTAGTCTTGTTGTTGGCTGTTCCTGGAATGGAGGATAACTCTACTGAAGCAGATAAACCCCTTACAAAACAAGGCTGGGATACAAAAAAGGTATGTAGGGTTTTTTATTGTAGTGTTTTTATGAACCTTTCTGCAAAGTACCTTATCAAAATAACTGAAAACACAGCCATTAATGTCTAAACCGCTGCCAACAAAAGTGAGTACACCCCTATGTGAATGTCAGAATTCTCTCAGTTAGACAATTGGTCATGTCACTCATTAGCGTTACAAGATCTGCGGTGTAAATGCAAACCTCTGGCTCCTGAAACATGTCATGTGGGCAGGAGAAGGAGGTATGGAAGTATAGAGTGTGTGACTGCCAAGGAGCACATAGACATAATTCATTGGTGTAGCAGGTAAAAATTACACTAATTCGCAGTGCTACTCTATGTGGACAGGTGGAGGATGGGGGTCTAGGGGTGGGTGGGTGTGTTTACCAGTCACCAGGGGCTGGGGGGTTGGATCCCAGTAGGGAGCCGTGCTAATTTCAATAGGAGGGACCCTATGGGTTATTACTGCACCCTGGCTTAAACTGATATGGTTTCAGTTACAAGCACCACTGTGCTCCTTTAGATGAGAAGGCAGTCTGCTGTCTTTAGTTTACTGCTTACAGTGATCGACATTTGAAGCTTGGGCAACATAAATGGCAAGGAGGGCCATTCACCTGATGGGCCTTGAGTTTGACACCTGTGCATCCAGAGGCTTAACCCTCCTGAGGTAATTATCCATTTTTGTGCATTGCAAACCTCTGAGGTTTGCCTTAATGTTTAAACCATTGGCAACAAAAGTGAGGCCATCCCTAAGTGAAAAATGACAAAATTCTTCCCAATTAGACATTTTCCTCCATAGGGTCATATTACACATTACTTTTACAAGGTCTCAGGTGGGAATGGGGAGCAGGTGTGCTAAATTTGGTATCAATCTTTTATACTGGTCACCGGAAATTCAGCATGGCACCTCATGGCAGAGAACTCTCTGGGGATCTGAAAGGACAACTGAAATGAGAGGGATATGGAAGCTGCCTGCTGATCCTCTGCCTCTAATACTTTTAGCCATAGTCCCTAAACAAGCATGTAGCAGATCAGGTGTTTCTGACAGTATTGTCAGATCTGACAAGATTAGCTGCATGCTTGTTTCTGGTGTTTAGACGCTACTGCAGCCAAATAGATCAGCAAGGCTGCCAGGAAACTGGTATTGTTTAACCACTTAACGACCAGCTAACGCCCATAGGCGTCAGCAGGTCTTAAGTGGGTTACCATGTTCAGTTGATAGGCTGAAGCCTATCCTACAATGCGCAGGACAGATATCCGTCCTGCGCACTTCCCAGCCAGAGCGAGAGGGCGAAAGAGGTAGGGAGGGCGGAAAACGCTGCGGAGGGGGGCTTTGAGGAGCCACCCCCCCCCCCCCCCCCGGTCGGCGGTCGGCCACACAGAGCGGCGGCGATCAGACCCCCCCAGCAGGTCATCCCCCTAGTGGGGAAAAAAGGGGGGGGGGGGTCTGATCGCCCTGCTGTATTCACGATCTGTCCTTGTCCTTAAGTGGTTAAAAGGAAAGACGTATGGCAGCCTCCATATTCTTCTCACTTCAGTTGTCCTTTAAATAAAAGAGCACTAAGGAAAAGTTTCTTGTTCAGTTTAGCACCGACAGGCTTTGTCCCAGTGGCGTAACTAGACATCACTGGGCCCCCCTGCGAAACTTTGGATGGGGCCCCCCACCCCCCTCGCTTTCTGCACAGGAAAACTGAGGACCAATGTGTTTTCCCCAATCTGTGTTTTTATCTGCATGAAATTGGACCAATCAGAATAACTACCTGTCAATTTTTATTGGTCCAAGTTCAAGCTGCACATAATTTACATGAAATTTCAATGCAAGGAGAAATAATTTGCGTCTTATTGATCATCACTAGATAGGTACACGTGGCTTTCATAAACACATTGGGTTGGTGTGAGAATGGTTAAATGCTTCATTATAGAGATGCTCGCACGAGTAAATCTGAGTGCCTAAGCACTCGTATTCGTGATCTAAATGAGCATTAATTACCGCAGGTGTGAAGCAGAGACATAAGGGATTATTAACCCATAAGGCTGTGTCCTCCCTGCGCTCCAAATAGTATGCACGCATCCTATCGATCACGTTACAAGCCTCTCTGCGGGCACTTTCTCCTGCGTGTGCATCCTATTTGGAGCGCAGGAAGGACACAGCCTTATGGGTAAATAACCCCTTATGTCTCTGCATTACACCTGCGGTAATTAATGCTCATTTAAAGAACAAATCTGAGTGCTTAGGCACTCAGATTTACTTGTGAGAGCATCCCTACTTCACTACACATTGAGTAGGGAGGAGCTGAGGCAAAAGGTGGGCTGGGTCAGATGATCTGCTGTGTGCTTACCTTCAGACACCCTTAGTAAAAATCTGGGTGGGTGTACTAGGGATTTATGCTTACCATTAAATGTATCATTAGATATTTTCAATTTATTCGTTGTTTGATTAAAAAAATTAAATCAATAATTGAGAACTGTTAAAAACTGGGGGGCTCCAAATCTGTTTTAGATAACTGTTGAAATTCATTCAGTAGAGTGTTCTCTCATCAGTGGAAGATCGCTTATAGTGCTGGACTTTTGAGAGCAGGGGATAGATAAAAAGGCCAATAGTTTTACATATTTTAGCACTCTGAGACACAGGACAGGCTTGTTTTTGAGATGACAAAACCATACATCTACTTTAAGTTTTTAAACATGACCTAAAACTGTGAGATATCTATAAGTCCTCTTTAGGAGTAGGAGGATAGACACAATTGTTTTATCTCACCAGCTTATTTTGAGTTAGGTTTCATGATAAGGATCAGCATTGCAATTAGGCATCTACCATTGGCATCATCTATGCTTCTCTGATGATGGGCTTACTTTAATCTGCAAATGCTGTGATTTGCACACACACAAAAAAAATCTGATTTATTTTGCTTTTCATTTAGACTGGATCTTCAAGGCCGAAGTCATGTGAAGTCCCTGGCATAAAGTAAGTATCAATATGCTAATTTCACTTTTTTGTTACTCATTTTTGTATTTTTTTATGCATTAACTTTAGTGGTCAGAGAAAGATTTGAACTGCCACCCAAACTACCCACAAATACTTGTGTGATACCTCATAACAATCAGTGATGGGCTCACAAGTAATTACGAGTGTCTAAGCACTCGAATTTGTGATTAAAATGAGCCTTAATTACCTCAGGTGTGTGGCAGGGAAATAAGGGGTTATTTACCCATAAGTCCTTGGTATGTTGAGCGCTCAAAATAGCTGGCACACATCCTGTTGGAAGCCTCACTTTGCAAACTTCCTCCTTCAAACCGGAAGTTCCAATAGGACGCCTGCAAGCTATTTGGAGTGCATGACATACCACAGACTTATGGGTAAATAATCCATTTATTTCCCTGCCGCACACCTGCAGTAATTAAGGCTCATTTAACCATTTCTGCCTCCCGGAAGTGATGCTCACGTCCAGACGGCCGCTCTGCCGCGCTTCGGCGCGCGATCGCGGCCGTGCCCCCGTGCTGTCCCCCGGTATCCCTGGGATCAGTGAACGGGAACGTGGTTCCAGATCACCGATCCGTGTCTCCAGCAGAAAAACCGAAGTGCTCTTACTAGAGGCTTCAGTCTTTCTGCAAAAAAAGTTTTCCCGGTGATGGAGAAGCATAAGGAGAAATAAATAAACTCAAGGTGGCCATCTTGTGGCCAAATAGTAAAACTACATCTACATATTTCTTACATTACAATTTACACATATAATAACATAAAAAATTAACTGTTTATTTCCCACACCAAAATATTACCCAAATAAAATTTTTAATGGGAAAAAAAAAAATTACAAAAAAAAGACATAAATAGTTACCTAAGGGTCTGAACTTTTTATATATGCATTTGAAGGTGGTATACTACGAACATTTTTTAAATTATAAGCTTGTAAATAGTGATGAACGCAAAACGGAAAAAATGCACCTTCATTTCCAAATAAAATGTTGGCGCATACATTGTGATAGGGACAAAATTTAAATGGTGTCATATCCGAGACGAACAGGCAAATAAAATACATAGGTTTTAATCATGGTAGCGTGGATTATTTTAAAGCTATAATGGACGAAAACTAAGAAATAATGAATGTTTCACCTTTTGTCTTATTAATCCTGTTAAAATGCATTTATAAAAAAATAATTCTTCGCAAAATGTACCACCCAAAAAAAGCCTAATTAGTGGCGGGAAAAACAAGATATAGATCAATAAATTGTGTTAAGCAGTGATAAAGTTATTAGCGAATGAATGGGAGGTGAAAATTGCTCTGATGCATAAGGTGAAAAATCCCTGCAGGCTGAAATGGTTAAATCACGAATACGAGTGCTTAGACACTCGTAATTACCCGTGAGCCCATCACTGATGGCAATATCACATTTAAGCAGAAATCAGGTGTCTCAACACTGCTTATGATTTAGAGAAAGCACAGTCGCTCCCATTAAACTCTTCAAAGCACTTGGGATGGTCATACACGGTACAGTCTAATAGTTCTATAACTGACATGATAATATGGTTGAAATTATCCAAAGTGCAATGCAAATTTTCTTTTCTAAAAGCTGGTTAAAGATTTGTCTTTCTCCAAAATGTTTCCATTTACCCTGCATATGTATTGTATAGCAAAGTGGAGTTTAGGCATGTATTTTCTACACTGTTGCTATGGTTACAGTAGCAGTGTCATGCTGGAGTTCAAAAAGAGTTTGGGCTATTTAAAGAGACTTGCTAACTTATCTGATCATGTTTCTGATGCAAGGTGGACAATACCAACAAAACAAGGGCACACAACGGGTGGCAGACTGTAGACAGCCCAAAATGTATCGATGGGCCAGACAAATATGCCAACAGCTGCTGATGGAGTATGAAATAGGTGGGCCAGGGAGTAGGGCATAAGGCATTGTTGATTGATCAGAGTAGAAAGTCCTCATAGTATAATATCATATCTCTGCCAATACCTACTAGTCTCGCGATGTTATTTAAAATGTTTGATTTATTTGTTTTCTGTATATGTTGTACGGTCTTAAAGGACCACTATCGCGAAAAAAGTAGGCAGTTAAAAAATGTGACAGATGACAGGTTTTGGGCCAGTTCATCTTTTAAGGGGGATTCTCAGGGCTTTCTTTGTTTTCAACAGCATTTCCTGAACAGCAGTTTAACTGCCAAAATAGCAAGCTACCAGCCGGCCTCCCTAATCACTTGCACACTGTTATGTCAGTTAGATTTTGCAACTGTTGTTCAGGAAATGCTGTTGAAAACAAAGAAAGCCCTGAGAATCCCCCTTAAAAAGATGGACTGGCCCAAAACCTGTCATCTGTCACATTTTTTAACTGCCTACTTTTTTCGCGATAGTGGTCCTTTAACCTCCTGTGACATGGCAGAAGTCACTCTTCTTTTATTATGACACTGTAGCCAATTAATTTCTTGCCGACCGCGTCACGCCGATGGGCGTGGCCGCGGCGGCAGCAGCCCCGGGACCGCCTAACGCCGATTGGCGTAAAGTCCTGGGGCTCTGTTTTGCAGGAGATCGCATCTTTTGCTTGGGGGTGGAGCTCCGCCCCGCCTTCAGTCTCCAGTTAGACGGCGTGAACGCCGTCTATTTACATGGTGCAGCGCTGCACTGGGGACAGCCGTGTGACACGGCTGTCCCCTTGGGGGACAAGAGAGCGATCGGCTCTCATAGGCAGGAGCCTATGACAGCCGATCGCCATAATTGGCTGGCTGTGGGGAGGGAGGGAGGGTATTTAAAGAAACAGGGTTTTTTAAAAAGAAAAAGCCTACAATAATATTTATAAAGAAAAAAATAAACATGGGGGAGCGATCAGACCCCACCAACAGAGAGCTCTGTTGGTGGGGAGAAAAGGGGGGCATTCACTTGTGTGCTGTGTTGTGCGGCCCTGCAGCTTAGCCTTAAAGCTGCAGTGGCCTATTTTATTAAAAATGGCCTGGTCACTTAGGGGGGTTTAGCACTGCAGTCCTCAAGAGGTTAAAGTAATTCTGAAGCATCAAGAAAAAAAAAAAAGATACCTGAGGAAAGGCTCTGGGTATTGTAGAGCCTTCCCATTTTCCTCACGGTGTCCTCGTTCCCCCGAAGGCTCTTCCGTTTGAATCTCCCACCCCGGGAGACTTCAGAAGTCTTCGGAAGCACTCGGGTACTCGAAGACTGGCGGCTCTATACTGCACATGCGCAAGAGAAGGGCGCTCACGTGTGCCTAGTACGAATCGGCCCATCTTCAGAGGCCCGAATGCTTCTGAAGACTCTCAAAGCCAGCCCAACGCTGACGAGCACTCTGGCGTAGACCGCTAACGGGAGAGCCTGCGGGAGAGCGCGGACACTGTGAGGAGAGCAAGAAGGCTCTATAGTACCCAGAGCCTTCATTCTCCTTAGGTAAGTATCTGTTTTTTTTTTATTATTTATTTATTTTTTTGGCTTCAGACTCCCTTCAAGAATAACATGGATCACTCAGCCTCCTGTGACATGACAGTGGTATCTCAGCATACCTTGAAACCTACGTTTTTTTTAGTATACTGCATTCATGTAGTGGTCAGTGAAAAAAAAAACCTGATAAAAATGCTGTATTCTGTGCTACAGCTTTTCAAAGAAAATTCTGAAAATACCTTAACTTGTCTAAAGTATTCTTTTTTCATTTTCTTTAAAATGAAGTACACATTTATATAATAGACTTGTTTTTGTTATTTGCTTCAAGCATTTATCCTTCAAATGACCAGGAGAACACTACAAGCCTCATTCCCGGTACACATAACACAGGAGGTTCCCTGCCAGACCTGTCAAATATCCACTTCCCGTCTCCACTACCAATTCCATTAGATCCTGAGGAGTCTACATTCCCAACTCTGACAAACTCTAACAGTACAGGCAACCTATCAAATTTAACACATCTTGGTATTACCACTGCCAATCAAGGTAAGCTTCATTCAGGATCATGGTGTGATTTCTAATGCAATGTGCATATCTTGCAGCTTTGTTTCAGCCTTACTTGTGCAGTACTCTCAAATAAAAAACGAGTGTTTTGGCTTTACTAGAGAAGTTACCAATACCTATTTTTTAAGAAGCTTCTCATTAAATTGAAAGTTAAAATCAGAATTGGTACACATCTTATTTAAAAGTTTACATTATCATTTAATTAAAATCGTGCCATTTTTCTTGATATGAATACACATGTTATTCTGTGAAGTTACCCACAGACAAGAAAATTTAGTCAATCAAAATGAGTGATATCAGTTGCTCATGTGGCCTAGCTTTAGATCAGGGATGTCAAACCGGTCCTTCGAGGGCCAAGGTCCTCACACATTGGGCTTGATTCACAAAGCCGTGCAAACTGTTTAGCACGGGTGTGCTAAACAGTTAGCACGTGAAGTGCCGTTCGCGGACTTTTGCGCACGCAAAGTCCCGCGATTGGCGCGATCGAGGACTTTAGCGCGCAATTTGCCGCAAATTGCGCTCACAAAAGTCAGCGATCGCTCGAATCTCGGCACTTTGCACGCGCAAAAGTCCGCGAACGGAACTTCACGTGCTAACTGTTTAGCACACCCATGCTAAACAGTTTGCAAGGCTTTGTGAATTAAACCCATTGATACAGCTCAAATTAATTAATTGTTCTGGATCAGGAAAGGTGTGGTCCATCAGGTAGAATACATCAGGGCTGTGGAGTCGGTACAAAAATCCACGTACTCCAACTCCTCAGGTTAGGATTCCACCGACTCCTCTAATTTGCATATTAGAATTTTGTTGATTGAAAGTATGTAACATGAAATGCATTTCTTAACTGCCAACGCTTAGGAATTTTAAAAGACAACTGAATAGAGAGGGATATGGAGGCTGCCATATTTATTCCCTTATAAACAATACCAGTAACCTGGAAATCTGGCGGATCTTCTGCCTCTAGACTAAAACTAGTCCTTGGTAAGAGTACTTGTAGAAGGTACAGACAGGAACAAAGAACATCAGGCCCTAGGCAATGTAACTGTGGGTACATGTAAGAGTGATGTGGAAGAACTCTGCAGGAGAATGAGGGGATTCTTCCTCTATTACACATTCTTCAGGTACAACCTGAACCAGGTTTATGGGTGATAGACAACACCTCTGTGTTCAATATGCTCAACATTCTCGGTGGATTCCCTGCAGCTCTGTTGGGAGATGAAATTAAAGTTTTAAACATACCTGGGGCTTCCTCCAGCCCACATCAGGCTAATAAGTCCCTCGCTGTCCTCCTCCTCTGCCACCTGGATCTTCTGCTACGGGTCCAGGTACTTGAGCCAGTCAGGCATAGTGCACATGCCACACTCCGCCGCCAGGCGCATACTACACCTGCGCAGCACTATTGCGCAGGTGCAGAATGCTCCTGGCTGTGTAGGAGTGGCACACGGCCGGACTGTGCTGACGGCCTGAATTACCGGGACTCGTAGCAGCAGATCCAGGTGGGGGAGGAAGACAGCTAGGACTGATTAGCCTGAAGGGGGCTGGAGGAAGCCCCAGGTATGTATAAAAAATTTCTTTTAATCCGCCTCAAGTACCCTTCAATTCGTAGTCTTCAAATCGTAATTTTAACAACATATCAAATTATTTGATTTCATGAGCAAAGGGAGTGCATACATTTGCATAAACCAGGATCAACGCAGAATTATTTGCATCACATTGAACATCTCTATTAGTGACACAGCTACACAGGCTTTATTCTTACAGCATAGATGTTATTTAGTATATATAAGAGATTCATGTGTACACATCATATATACAGTCACAATCAGATATGTATATCTGACTTAAAAAATACGGGGACTGCTTTACTGAAGCAGCACATGTAACTATTTTTTGATTGGTTTATTTCATTTTTGTGGACTAAGCAGAGCTATTACTGTATATATATATTATTTGTGATGACTATTATCTGAGAAATAGAACATTTTATCATATTTTCTATTTTAATTAGTTTAAATTCATTAGTAGTCAGTCGGTGCATTTTTCCCCGACTCCGACTCCAGGCACCCAAAAATTGCTTCGACTCCAACTCCACAGCCCTGGAATACATTCCCCTCTTTTTCATTCCATCCTAAACATTGGCATGGACCTGGCCCTCCAGGGCTGGAGTTTAACACCTGTGCTGACTATTTTGTTCATACTCATCAAAGACTCTGTTCAGACAGATTGTTTTGCCTGAATTTCATACTTATATTAAGATCACTTCATTGCCAAACATTAGCTGTTTCAGCTGACTGTTCTGCATTGTCTGACTTGCTCTGTAAATGACGTTGAGTACGCTAAGATTTTCCTTATTAACTCATTTGGGACTACCTCCTCTTCTTGTCACTAATACAGCTTTCTTTTGGTGCTATTTGATTGCTGCTGCGATTTTTAGTTTTTATTATATTCATCAAAAAAGATGGGGATTCTGAGGGGTGCTGTGGGCGATCAGAGGGGGGGGGGGGGCAGGATCAGTGTGTTTGGTGCAGACTAGGGTGTCGGAAGGGGATCTGAGGGTTTGGCCGAGTGATCATGAGCACACACGGGGCGAATTAGGGCCTGATCTGATGAGTAGGTGTGCTAGAGGGTGACAGGTGGTGACAGGAGGTGATTGATGGGTGTCTCAAGATGTGATTAGAGTGGGGAATAGATGCAAGCAATGCACTGGCGAGGTGAACAGGGCTGGGGTCTGAGGGAGTTCTGAGGGTGTGGGCGGGTGATTGGGTGCCCTAGGGGCAGATAGGGGTCTGATCTGATGGGTAGCAGTGACAGGGGGTGATTGATGGGTAATTAGTGGGTGTTTAGAGGAGAAAAGAGATGTAAACAATGCACTTGGGAGGTGATCTGACGGCGGGTCTGCGGGCGATCTGATGGTGTGGGTGGGTGATCAGATTGCCCGCAAGGGACAGGTTAGGGGCTGATTGATGGGTGGCAGTGACAGGGGGTGATTGATGGGTGATTGACAGGAAAGAACAGATGTAAATAATGCACTGGCGAATTGATAAGGGGGGTTCTGAGGGCAATCTGAGCGTGTGGGCGGGTGATTGGGTGCCCGCAAGGGGCAGATTAGGGTCTGATCTGATGAGTAACAGTGACAGGTGGTGATAGGGGGTGATTGATGGGTAATTAGTGGGTGTTTAGAGGAGAGAACAGATGTAAACAATGCACTTGGGAGGTGATCTGACGGCGGGTTTGCAGGCGATCTGATGGTGTGGGTGGGTGGTCAGATTGCCCGCAAGGGGCAGGTTAGGGGCTGATTGATGGGTGGCAGTGACAGGGGGTAATTGATGGGTGATTGACAGGTGATCAGTGGGTTATTACAGGGAAAAACAGATGTAAATAATGCACTGGCGAATTGATAAGGGGGGAGTCTGAGGGCAATCTGAGCGTGTGGGCGGTTGATTGGGTGCCCGAAAGGGGCAGATTAGGGTCTAATCTGATGGGTAACATTGACAGGTGGTGATAGGGGGTGATTGATGGGTGATTGATGGGTGATTGACAGGTGATCAGTGGGTTATTACAGGGGGATAGATGCATACAGTACACAGGAGGGGGGGTCTGGGGAGAATCAGAGGGGTTGGGGGGTAGATCAGGAGCCCCAGGGGGCAGTTAGGACCTAAAATAAAAAAATAGCGTTGACAGATAGTGACAGGGAGTGATTGATTGGTGATTAGGGGAGTGATTGGGTGCAAACAGTGGTCAGGGGGGGGGGGAGGGGGGGATTCTGAGGGGGGCTGTGGGCGATCAGAGGGAAGGGGGGGGCAGGATCAGTGTGTTTGGTGCAGACTAGGGTGGCTGCAGCCTGCCCTGGTGGTCCCTCGGACACTGGGACCACCAGGGCAGGAGGCAGCCTGTATAATACACTTTGTATACATTACAAAGTGTATTATACACTTTGTATGCGGCGATCGTGGGGTTAACAACCCGCCGGCGCTTCCGAACGGCCTTTGGGTGGACGGAGCCAGTTGCCGGGGGGAAGCGCGCGTCACTAGTGACGCGATCGCTCCCTGGGCATGCCGAAAGTACACAACGCCGATGGGCGTATTGCGGTCCTTCCGGCGTCCACATCGCCTGTGGGCGGTCGGCAAGTGGTTAAGGAACAAAACATTTTTTTTTATTTTACACTTCCTGATCACTGAGATTGGCTCACAGTGATCAGGAGCCAATGAAAACAGCTCCTGACCGATGTACATAACTCTGCTGTCTTTAGATGGCGCAGACCTTGGCCACCAGGTATGCGCTATTACGTCCCATGCATGAGAGCAACCCGCGTTAAAATTATTCCGCATCAGGCTTAGGCAGCCACAAGTGCAGCATAGATTTAACTATCAGCGGCCCCAAGCCAGTTTTAAATTTAACCTAAACTGAACCTTAAAATAAAGTTACATTTATCTGGGGCTCCCAGAAAATCTCGTACTGTGCATGCGCAGGACGCTCCCGGTGACAGGAGCGTGATCAAGTCACAGTGGCCATCGACTGGCCCAGTCGCCGAAAACAAAACTGAGCCGCTGCGGGTGACCAGAGGATTATTCCGTGATGGTGCGGCTGCAAAGGGCTGGTGGAAGCCCCGGGTAAGTTAAACTCTATTTTTAACGTCCGTTTAGGTTCCCTTTAAAGACCAACACAAAAAATATGTTTTCAGTCAAATAGACACTAAACAATAAAGGCACCTTACATTTTATGGCAGTTGCAGAATTGGCTGGAGATCTTTTGTCTGTAGGTTAAATGCAGACACTAATATATCTATACCAATACTTGGTATCGAAATCTTGCAGTGCTATTGCGATTCCCCTACTTTATGCTTCATCATCTGGAACAGTTTATATAGTGACACTCTAGGTGTCCTCACAATCCCACCTCTGTAGATAAGGTCTTCACCAGCTGTCTTGCATAAGATGAGTCCCTTTCTTTATGTCCTTATGTCACCAATTGCTTTATAGGTGTGTCAGTTAGAAATTCTAGATACAGATTCTCATTCTGTAATCCTATGCTCAAGATTTCTACCCCCAAACTAGAAACTCCATTTTGATGGGAAAAAAACAATTGTTGTATATTCATTGCACTCTTGCTAATTTAATGTTTTTGCTGAAAATTTCTTAATGAATTGAGTCTTGTCTGCTTTGTTACTATTGCCTTGTAAAATATGGCAACACTAGTAGACCCAAGCTCATTTAAAAACGGTCTCTAGGTCTTTTTACGGCCGCCAGTGCGCACGTGCCTCACATGCAACCATCGCATGCCGAGTGCCGGCACCCGCTCACCTCACTCGCCCGTCTCGCTCCCTGGTCCCGTCCAGCTGTCCGTTACTGCGCAGTAACAAAAAACCTGGGACACAGGGACAGCTGCTGGACACAGCGACAGTTAGGGCCCTTTCACACCAGAGGGCTTTTTCGGCGTTTTAACGCCACGGCCGAAGTTGGCGTTTTCCTAGGTAAAAGAAAGTCCATAGACTTTCATTTTACCATTTACACTAAACGCCGCGTTTTGGAGCGTTGCGTTTCAACGCTCCCAGGTGCTTTTTCTGGGCCTACCGCGGCGTTTCTCATTACAATTGATTGTAATGTATAGGCGTTAAAACGCCTTCAAAACGCCTTCAAAACGCCTGCAGCCAAAACGCAGCGTTTTAGCCTTTCACCGCTGCCTGTAGTGTGAAAGAGCCCTTAGGGTTTTACTATAGAGGATTGTTTTCCTTTTAATCTTTGTATAACCACTTCAGCCCTCAGTCGTCTTTCACTTTATGCATCTGAGCAATTTTCACCTCCCATTCATTCGCCTATAACTTTATCACTACTTATCACAATGAACTGATCTATATCTCGTTTTTTCTGCCACCAATTAGGCTTTCTTTGGGTGGTACATTTTGCTAAGAGCTACTTTACTGTAAATGCATTTTAACAGGAAGAATAAGAAAAAACGGGAAAAAATCAGTATTTCTCAGTTTTCGGCCATTATAGTTTTAAAATAATACATGCCTCCATAATTAAAACCCACGTATTGTATTTGCCTAATAGTCCCGTGTATTACACTGTTTAAATTATGTCCCTATCACAATGTATGGCGACAATATTTTATTTGGAAATAAAAGTGCATTTTTTCCGTTTTGCGTCCATCGCTATTTACAAGCTTATAATTAAAAAAAAAAAAAAGAAATATTTCATCTTTACATACATATTTAAAAAAGTTTAGACGCATAGGTAAATATTAACTTTTTTATTGTAATTTTTATTTTTTTATTAAACATTTTGTTTAATATTTTTGGGAGGGTGCAATGTAATTAGTCATCTTTTTATGTAAATGTGTGTATTTTAATTTTTTTTTACATGTAGATGTAGTTTTACTATTTGGCAACCCTGAGTTTGTTTACGTACATCACTGTAAGCGTAACATGTACGCTTAGAGGGACATAAGAGGCAGAAAGAGCGAGTCTTCCGAGAGAAGCCGTTGCTTTTTCTGCCGGGGAAAGGGATCAATCATCGGGCATCGGGATCAATCATCGGGCACCATCGGGCATAATTGGAAATAAAATGGGGGTTTGCTAAAAAGGAACACAGACTAATTGAATATTTGGTATGTAACCCCACCTTCCCAGTGATGTTTAGCCCAAGCTATGATGTTATGAAGCCTTTTCCTCCCAGTGCATTCTGAGTGACCAGGTGTTGTTCCTGCATACTTTGGATTACACAACTAACAAATATTCCCTATTAATGCACCTTGCCAGCAGTAAAGATGTCACCACCTGTGATAATTTTAAGTATGCACATCAGGATGAGGAAAGGCTTTACAATGGTCAAACATGGACTAAATAATTTATAAATTAATTCTGTAACACAAATAAGCAATTTAATTCATTAAGTTATATTCATCATACTACACATGATATACTCTTTAACCACTTGCGACCGCCCACTACCTACGGGCGTCGGCAAGGTGGCTCCCCGAGGACCGCGTAACGGTGATCGGCGGCACCTGGTAGACTGATTAGCTGGGGATGCATGCGCGCGCATCCGCCGCCATTAGGCTCCGCCCACCCGCAACGGCAACCCGCCGGCCAATTAGCAGCGCCGGCGGGTTGTAAACACCCAGATCTCGCCGATCTAAGTTAAGCTAACAAAGTGTATTATACAGGCTGCCTCCTCCCCTGGTGGTCCCAGTGATCGAGCGACCACCAGGGGAGGAGGCAGCCTTTTTAGTAATGACACAAGCACACTGATCCTGTGCCCCCTGATCGCCCACAGCACCCCTCAGACCCCCGATCACCCCCTCAGACCACTGTTTGCACCCAATCACCTCCCTAATCGCCCATCAATCGCTCCCCTGTCACTATCTGTCAACACTATATTTTAGATTAGGTCCTAAACTGCCCCCTGGGGGCTCCTGATCACCCCCCCCACACACGCTCAGATCCTCCCCAGACCCCCCCCCCCCCCCCCCCCGTGTACAGTATACATCTATTCTCACCTGTAATCACCCACTGATCACCTGTCAATCACCCCCTGTCACTGCCACCCATCAGATCAGACCCTAACCTGCCCCTTGCGGGCACCCAATTACCCACACCCTCAGATCACCCACAGACCCCCCCCCCCCCTGATCACCTCGCCAATGCATTGCTTGCATCTATTCTCCCCTCTAATCACACCCTGATCACCTATCAATCACCCTGTCACCACCTGTCACTGCTACCCATCAGATCAGACCCTAATCTGCCCCTTGCAGGCACCCAAGCACCCACCCACACCCTCAGATCACCCTCAGACCCCCCTCCTTATCACCTTCCCAGTACATTTTTTACATCTGTTCTCACCTCTGATCACCCATCAATCACCCCCTGTCACCACCGGGCACTGCTACCCATCAGATCAGACCCTAATCTTCCCCTTGCGGGCACCCAATTACCTGCCCACACCCTCAGATCGCCCTCAATACCCCCCCCCCCCGATCACCTCGCCAGTGCATTGCTTGCATTTGTTGTCCCCTCTAATCACATCCTGATCACCTATCAATCACTCCGTCACCACCTGTCACTGCTACCCATCAGATCAGACCCTCATCGCGGGCACCCAATCACCCGCCCACACCCTCAGATCGCCCTCAGACCCCCCCCAATCACCTCCCCAGTGCATTGATTGCATCTATTCCCCCTCTAATCACACCCTGAGACACCCATCAATCACCTCCTGTCACCCCCTAGCACTCCTACCCATCAGATCAGGCCCTAATCTGCCCCCTGCGTACTTCTGATCACCTGGCCAAACCCTCACCTGCCCCACCACAGTGACATAATTTTTTTTTCTGATCACTGCAAAAAACACTGTACAAGAACTGTGGCGCTGTAAAGATCAGTTTTGAATTTTTTTTATTTTTTATCAAAACTCAGTGACCACAGCTTTCTACTTCACAAGTACTCCCTTTTACTAGGTAGGTGCTCGTTTTCCTGGGTAGTCTCAGGAATACCCCCTAAATTTAGCAGTCCACCATGGCAAGAAAGGGGTATTCCGCTGAAGAGGCCGTCGAGATTCTGGTCTAGTGGGGTGAGTGCAATTGGGAAGCCTCATCCGACAAATCATCTGGGTCAGAATACGAACCGGTGAACAGCAGTGGCTCTCTGACCGATAGCAACGACGAGGTTGAGATCCCGGCTAGAGCTAGGCGTACCACACCCCATGTCACTGGACCGCAGGATCAGACTCAATGGCAGCAGAGTGGTGCTAGCGCTGATCCGAGTTTTCTTGGTGAGGCATGCACCAGCAGCGTAGCATCTCCTGGACCTAGCACCAGTACTACCGTAGACCCTGGTGAAGTGGCGAGCACCAGCATGGTAGTATAAACTGGTTCGGTTGCACGTGCGTTAAGACCCGAGTCGCAGCCACCAGCAAAACGGGCCCGCACTACCCATAGTCTCCCAGAGGTGCTGACAAATCCCAATTGGCAATCCCCTGGTTCTGCCGCACCCGTACTGCCCCCTTTCACCGCCCAGTCTGGAGTCCAGGTGGAGATTTTTTGGGGCCTTCTCCTTAACATGGGTCTAGTCAAAAAGAATGTATTGCGGTCTTATTGGTCTACGCACCCAATACATCACATGCCCATGTTCTCTGCTGCCATGTCCAGGTCACTATTTGAGAACATCCTGCGTTTCCTGCACTTCAGTGCCAATACAACCTGCCATCTAAGAGGCCACCCTGCTTATGACCGGTTCCACAAAATTCGGCCCCTCATAGACCACCTGTCATCAAAATTAGCAGATGCTTATACCCCTGAACAGTCATTTTGAGGCATTTGGTTTCCAGACTACTCCTCACGGTTTTGGCCACCTAAAATGCCAGGGCAGTATAGGAACCCGACAAGTGACCCCATTTTAGAAGAAGACACCCCAAAGTATTCAGTTAGGTGTATGATGAGTTCATAGAAGATTTTATTTTTTGTTACAAGTTAGTGGAAAATGACACTTTGTGAAAAAAAACAAAAATCAATTTCCGCTAACTTGTGACAAAAAATAAAATCTTCTATGAACTCACCATACTCCTAACGGAATACCTTGGGGTGTCGTCTTTCTAAAATGGGGTCACTTGTGGGGTTCCTATACTGCCCTGGCATTTTAGGGGCCCTAAACCGTGAGGAGTAGTCTGGAAATCAAATGCCTCAAAATGACCTGTGAAATCCTAAAGGTACTCATAGGACATTGGGCCCCTTAGCGCACCTAGGCTGCAAAAAAGTGTCACACTTGGTATCGCCATACTCAGGAGAAGTAGTATAATGTGTTTTGGGGTGTATTTTTATACATACCCATTCTGGGTGAGAGAAATATCTCTGTAAATGGACAATTGTGTGTAAAAAAAAACAAAAAAAACCCTAAAGATTCTCATTTACAGAGATATTTCTCCCACCCAGAATAGGTATGTGTAAAAATACACCCCAAAACACATTATACTATTTCTCCGGAGTACGGCGATACCACGTGTGACACTTTTGCAGCCAACCTTTAGGCTTTACAGGAGTGCTTACAATTTAGCACCCCCCCCCAAAAAGCCAGGACAGTAAACACATCCCACAAATGACCCCATTTTGGAAATTAGACACCCCAAAGTATTCAGAGAGGGGCATGGTGAGTCCGTGGCAGATTTCATTTTTTTTTTTTTTTTGTCACAAGTTAGCAGAAATGGAAACTTTTATTTTATTTTTTTGTCACAAAGTGTCAATTGCCGCTGAAAAATAAAATCTTCTATGAACTCACCATGCCTCTTAGTGAATACTTTGGGATGTCTTCTTTCCAAAATGGGGTCATTTGGGTGGTATTTATATCATCCTGGAATTCTAGCACCTAATGAAACATGACAGGTGCTCAGAAAAGTCAGAGATGCTTCAAACTGGGGAAATTCACTTTTTGCACAATAGTTTGTAAACGCTATAACTTTTACCCAAACAAAAAAAAATCCAATAAATGTCTATTGATCAAAGACATGTAGCACAATAAATTTAGACAAAAATGTATATAGAAATTTTACTTTATTTGAAAAATGTCAGCACAGAAAGTTAAAAACAATCTTTTTTTTTTTTTGACAAAATTCATGTCTTTTTTGATTAATATAATAAAAACTAAAAATCACAGCCGCAATCAAATAGCACCAAAAGAAAGCTGTATTAGTGACAAGAAAAGGAGGTAAAATTCATTTAGATAGTAGGTTGTATGACCGAGCAATAAACCGTTAAAGCTGCAGTGGTCTGAATGGAAAAAAGTCTCTGGTCCAATAAACCGTTAAAGCTGCACTGGTCTGAATGGAAAAAAGTCTCTGGTCCAATAAACCGTTAAAGCTGCAGTGGTCTGAATGGAAAAAAGTCTCTGGTCCATAAGAATTCTAGACAGGACTGGGCCAAGAATCTAGTGTGTGTGCAAGTTTCCCCAGAGATCACTTAACCTCCTGGGCGATAATCCCGAGCTGAGCTCGGGGTATGTCGCGCATGAGGATTTCTCAGGCCCTATTGGGCCGATTTGCATAATTTTTTTTTGTTACACGCAGCTAGCACTTTGCTAGCTGCGTGTAACTTCCGATTTCTGCCGCTACCCGCCGTGCCGCGCAGCCCCCCCCCCCAGACCCCTTGCGCAGCCTGGCCAATCAGTGCCAGGCAGCGCTGAGGGGTGGATTGGGACTACCTCTGACGTCGGTGACGTCATCACGAGCGACGGGGGAAGCCAAGCAGGAGATCCTGTTCTGAACGGAATCTCTTGCTTGCGCTGAGCGCCGGAGGCGATCAGAGGGGGTGGGGGGATGCCGCTGCACAGCGGCTATCGTGTAGCTAGTGCTAGGCAGTGACCCCCATTTGATTTTTTTCACCTTCTGCTGCACTTTCATCCCTTCTCCACAGATACACATAGCTTTATACCACAGTGTCAACCTCCCCAGGTATGTACTCATTTCTGACAGGTGACATCAATATAGCTTTATAAAGGACAGTTTTCCAACATGGTACTTTCAGTCTCCCAGTTTCCCATCTGCACCTCTGGTACCCGCTCCCAGCTCATGTCAATCATCTAACACTAGCATTTGATAAGATAGTAGGTAGGAGCAGGTACTGGTGGGAGGGGGAGTGACAGTGCTTTCTTAACACTGTTTTATACTTAACTTGCAAAGGTCACACAGCTACAAACACTGTTATGGAACTGCTACTATTTTTTTAAGTTCCGGAATACTCACCCACTATAAATTTCAGCTGCACAAGGGTTTTGACATGTATTGGGAATCTCATTCTTGTGAAAACCCCCCAATTTTCTATGAAAATATGGCAAGGCTCACCTAAGTAAATTAAATATGGTGCTGGACATTAACTCTAAAACTGAGTGCCCATAATGACTTAAAGGGAACCTATACTGAGAAGGATATGGATTTTTCCTTTTAAAATAATTCCAGTTGCCTGACTCTCCTGCTGATCCTGTGTCTCTAATACTTTCAGCCACAGCCCCTCAACAAGCATGGAGATCAGGGGCTCTGACTGAAGTCAGACTGGATTAGCTGCATGCTTGTTTCAGGTATGTGATTCAGCCACTACTGCAGCCAAAGAGATCAGCAGGACTGCCAGGAAACTGGTATTGTTAAAAAGGAAACATCCATATCCCTCTCAGTTTAGGTTCCCTTTAAAGCCCCTGAATAATCTCCAATTAAGTGGAAAGCAGAGGCCAATCAGAGGGTTTGTTTTCATTTCAAAAACTATTATATTGAAGAAAATCAATAACCGTACATATCACAAGCAGAATGAAAGGCGAAATAACCTTGTGAAAACACGCTCAATACTCGTATCAAAAGATCAAACCTTAAAATATTATAACAATTTTCTGCATAAAGTGCAATCAATGCTCCAGTCATGATCGAGGTTTAAAGCAACAGCCATGCATTAACAAAGGCATATAAAGGACCAGAAAAAGGGCATCATTGGGAAAGTTGGAATTAAAAAAAAACACAATGAACACCAGCTGAAGAGACATTCTGCGACCAGGGCAACCAGACCTTTTCAAAATGGTGGCCTCTCTCTGTCAAGTTCGCCTTAATTTTTTAATTCAGCATTATCGTGTGAACCCGGTCAAGAACAGAGGGTTTGTTTTACTTCCTACTGTTTGCCCATGGAATTCTGCTTGTTTCACCAAATACCTCTGATCTTCTAAACGCACATCTCTCATTCCTATCACCTACATCTAACAAAGGGATTCCTACAATTATAGGCCTTCCTAGTTTTCATTTCTCTTATAAATCAACACTTTATTGCCCTGTCAGTCTTGTCGGTCACAGTCCTGTCAGTCTTGCAAGTCAGAGTACTGCCAGCCACAGTCCTGTTAGTGCCAGTCCTTCCCTCTATTCTGCGCTGCCAGTCCTTTATTCCAGTTTGCCCAGTTACCCATCCTGCCAGTTCTCCCTTTCCACACTGCTGTGCTCGACCTCCTGTTCTTCTCATTTCCGGTGGGGCAATCCCAGGAGGACCTGGTGACTGCTAGGCAGCAAAGTAGGTTGGCGGTCTATCATTCCTTGGATAGTGCTCTAGTGAAGATTCACAGTCACTTAGACTCCACGCCCTGGGAGTGCCCATACCAACCACTGATCCTAAGATAAAGCTGAGCATAATTGGAAATATAATGGGGGTTTTCTAAAAAGGAACACAGACTAATTGAATATTTGGTATGAAACCCCACCTTCCCAGTGATGTTTTTGAATTATGTGGGGAAGTTTGAGTGATTTTAAATAAAGTGTAATATATGTAATCTAGTGCATTTATTTATTTTTTGGCCTGATATATATGAATATAAAATGTATTAAAGAGAATCTGTACTCTAAAATTCTTACAATAAAAAGCATACCATTCTATTCACTATGTTCTCCTGGGCCCCTCTGTGCTCTTTCTTCCACTCCCTGCTGCAATCCTGGCTTGTAATTGCCAGTTTTAGGCAGTATTTACAAACAAGACATGGCTTCTAACCAGCTTGTGATAGGCTGAGTGGAGCTCAGTCTGTGACTCACACAGAGCATGCAGGGGGCATGGAGAGGGTGTGTATAGCTTCTATCCTATCACAAGCAGATCAGCACATTCCTGCCTGAGTGCCTGAGCCTGACAAAGAAGAGAGAAGATTAGATCATATAACAGAGATATTACAGCCACTGTGCAACTAGGAAAGGCTGCAATAAGCCAGACCTCATTAGAACATGTATAGGAACTTATAGGATAGAAGAAATAAGGCTGAAAATTTTGTTACAGAGTCTCTTTAAATAAAAGTTCAAATATACATTTGGTAACCATTTTTCTGATGATGCAATATATGAAAATATACAAAACAGACAAGAGGGGTTTTAAACGGAATATCCAGGCAAAAAAAAAAAAAAAAAAGTTTCACTTACCTGGGGCTTCTACCAGCCCCATGCATCCATCCTGTGCCCTCGTAGTCACTCACTGCTGCTCCAATCCCTCGCTGGCAGCTAGCCGACCTTGGAGGTCGGCGGGCCGCATTGCGTACATTTTTAGGCATTCCCGCTAATGCAAGAACATTCACACAAACATTTTTACGCGTTAGTGGTACAACGCATAAAAATTTACGCATGGCACCACTAACGCGTAAAATGTATGTGTTAATGTTCCGGCATTAGCGGGAATGCGTAAAAATGTACGCAATGCGGCCCGCCGGCTAGCTGCCAGCGGGGGGCTGGAGCAGCAGTGAGTGACTACGAGGGCACAGGATGGCTGCATGGGGCTGGTAGAAGCCCCAGGTAAGTGAAACGCATTTTATTTTTTTTTGCCTGGATATTCCCTTTAAAGGAACAGCATCAATCTTTAATTCTTCATAACATCAGTTTCCTTGATTGCAGTCATATGAACAAGATATTCAATCACAGAACCAAACAATGCCTGACACGTGTTTCACGGAATAACCGGGGTATCAGGATAAAAAAGGCCACAATCTGGGATGCTGTATAAAAACGTGTAGCACCACGGTGTGCTGTGTAGCAGAGACTGGGTAAGCGCTTATGAAGAATTAAAGATTGATACTGTTCCTTTAAAACCCCTCTTGTTTGTTTTGTATATTTTCAAGTGTACTGTGGGGTGGAACTGAGTTGACACATTTTATCTGTTCATTGTAGTATGATTCAATATATGTATACTTAAAATATAGTTTAGTTTATTTCAATGTAATTTTAGGAATGACAACAACGCAAGGGACAGTTACTGGAGGGTCTCAACATCGACAATCTTCGGGAGGTCAAATGGTATTAAATTCCGACTCGAGAAGGCAGCAATCTCAGCAGATATCACCAAATATGTCCCCTCTTTCACCTATTTCTCAGGTATCTAGAGCCTTCTAAGTGATACGTTATGGTAGCAGTCCTAATGCACAGTGTTGTAGATGCATTTGGTCCATTAGGCACTGTGGGATCAACATTACTTACCAGTAACACGGTGTTCCTCCCACAGCCATGTCTGCATTTGCAATAAAGTTATAATAATAATGTTACAATATGGCACTAGACATTCTTATTTTACTTATAGGAAATGAGGAAAGAAAAGGCGGTAATATTGAAAAATGTATAAATCCTGGAATTACACTCCAAATCTTCATCTCCCCTCATCTTTTTGTTGTATCTTCTAATCTATTTTGCAGGAGGCACTATTTGAGTTAGCCACTCCAACTCCACCTCTTCCCCTTTCATCATTTATGTTGGTGTTCCACGCAGCCCTGTCTTTTGGGGCCTTTATTTCTCTTACCATAGTTATGGTCTAATTTATTTGGAGTAAATGAGACTAGAATTAAACTTGTCTGGGTTCCAATTAGAGATGGCCCGAACCTCCGATTTTCGGTTCGCGAACTTCCACAAAAGTTTGGTTCGTGCGAACTTCAATGGGGAGGCGAACTTTGAAAACTAGGAACATTTATGCTGGCCACAAAAGCAATGACCTTATTATTTTTGGTGTGCCACCCCCCGAGACACTCATATAGCCGTCGATCATTGCTTCATTGTGATACGCAAGCCCCTTCACCGCGGCAAGGTAACGATCGTGAAGCAAAATTGACACATGTACATGCCTTTTGTTTTGTTGTTGCAGCCGCAGTGCAGTCAGAAAAATTAGGCAGGCATGTACACGCACCAAAAAAATGATTATAGCGGCCGCTACTAGCAGCGGCCTTAAAAATTCAGGAATCCGCCTGGAGTCCTGGTGGACCCTGTTGGTGGTGGCGGAGAAGGCAGTCAAGCGGCCTGCAGGCAGAGATGCTGTGTGGGGACCGACTTAGTCATGGGGCAGGCTGTCACACGGCGTGCAGGCAAAGATGCTATATTACAATGTGCACCCGTCACACACACAGGTACCGGACAGGCACAGTGACACTGTGTGCGCTCACATACGTAGGTAGGTGGGTGCACTGAAGGGAACAGGTAGGTATATGCAGTGATGGGTATTACAATGTGCACCTGTCACACACACACAGGTACTGGACAGGCACAGTGACACTGTGTGCACTCACGTAGGTAGGTGGGTGCACTGAAGGGAACAACAAGTAGGTATATGCAGCGATGGGTATTACAATGTGCACCTGTCACAGTAGTAATTATACCAACAAGGGGCCAAAGGCCAGCTGCGACTGACTGACAGGGCTGTATATAATGCAAGTGGGCTACACACACACACACACACACGCACACACGCACACACACGCACACACACGCACACACACGCACACACACACACACACACACACACACACACACACACACACACACACACACACACACACACACACACGAACAAGATTAGCTCTCAAAAGAGCTGTTGAGGGGTGCTTTTTTAGCAATAAGAATCAGCAAGCTAACAAGCCTACAAGAGCCTAACTAAGCTTTCCCTATGAGAGTCTGCAGCAGCTCTCCCTTCTCTAATTACTGCAGGCACACGAGTGAGTGAAAAGCCTGATGCTGCCTGCATTTTATAAGGGGGGTGGGGCTCCAGGAGGGAGTGTAGCCTGATTGGCTACAATATGCCTGCTGACTGTAATGTGGAGGATCAAAGTTGACCCCAATGATGCACTAGGGGCGGGCGAATTGAACTACGTAAGTTCGCCGGGAACCGGTCAGGCCATCTCTAGTTCCAATATCATTTGTAGTATGATGATACACAAATACAGTATATTCCTTTGCTCCTGATCCTGCATTTGTAACTTTAGTCCCTAACTACAGTATCTTACCTAAAGTGAGTACGCTTCTCATGTTTTTGTAAATATATCATTATACCTTTTCATGGGACAACACTGAAGGTACACCACTTTGATACAATGTAAGGGAGTCAGTGTGCAGCTTTTACTGTATAACTATATACATTTTCTGTCTAATTATAATGTATCAACACACATCCATTTATGTCTTAACCACTGACAACCAAAGTGAGTACGCCTCCATCGTTTCTCAATACAACCGAAAAAGGGGGGGAAATCAGGCATTTTAGAGTATTTTGTGTTGCTACTTCTACTTTTGTTGTAAGTGAGCAAAGTGGCATATTAGCTTCCTCTTAATTGTGAACCTACTTGGCCAGTAAAAATAAATTCTGATTTAGCTCCATCTCTATGTACATTTTACTAGGTATGCTGCTCATCATTCTTTTTTTTTTTATCACCTTTTGTGTATATACTTATTGTATGCATCACGCTAATTAAGGTGAAAGCACTGTATAAATCAGTAATATAGGAAGTTCTCAAGGCGTCCGTTTGTACGTTTTGTTTTCACTGTTGCACTACCCTGGTTCATGAAGTTATTTTTTTTTTCTATTTTTTAGACTGTAACAATGGATCCTTTGTCTTTGGAACAGCAGCTCCCCCCTTATGCTTTCTTTACACAGACAATTTCACAACAGCAAACACAAGTGCCAAGTGGCCTGACACAAAGTTCCTCATTAATCCAGGGGTCTGGTTTGCAACGGGGAACACAACTGCCCCCACTTACTGTCACAATAGCAACTACAGGTCCTCAGTCACCTCCGGGAATACAGACACCAACTTCACTGGCTATAGATATAAATTCGGTAAGGTTTCTAGTAAATAACTGTTTAAAAATTAATAGACCTTGTTCAAGTGTTTGTCATGATTTACTGTTGACAAAATGTTAGCAATGAAAACATTTACAGAGAAGGATTCTTTTCCCTTTGATTTTGAATTTTTTTATTAGTGATCACGCCTGTTTGTTAATGTTTTGTTGTTTTTTTTCCTTAATATACCATGTTACGTGGTAGTTTAACAAACAAAAAAAATTATACCTACCTGTAAATAGCCTGTAGTTGGTATTAGACAGCATTAAACTAGAATTTATACGTCTGCTGTTTTGTCATATGCTGAATATATTAACATATTGAATACCAAACTTTTTAGAAATGTGTTGATAATTTTTTTGTTTAGAGTGAAAATTGGACGGCACTGATCTATTGAAAAACCTGCCCCATTCTGATCTCTCCTTGATTAACCACTAGCCATGATCGTGGCAGTATATCTACACCATCGTCTTCGCGTTTGAGTGGGCGACCTGTGCTTGCTCGCGTGATCGGCAGTTACAGGACAGATTGTTGAATGGGGACATGTTCCCATTAACAAGTGCCGGATTTGTGAATAAGCTCTGCTGTAACCAACAGCAGAGATTATTAATTGAAAAACTTCTTTAGTATAGAAAGATGTGATTCATCTTTCTATACTTGATGGCACCATCTAGGGGACAAAATAAAATAGTGCACTTAACTTTTATTTTTGTCCACAAAAAAAAAGCCAACACATATAAATAAAAACCTGATTTACCCCTTTCTGTCCCCACAGTTACTATAATAAATAACTTAAAAATAAAACCGAAGTGACAGAATACATACATTATTATGTTTGACTTTGACTTAGCTTTTTAAATTTGTATGCCATGAGAGTATATTATTGTATTTTTGCAAATAAGGGAGTGTAATTCTTTAACATAATTTAAATGTTGTAATAACCGGGGCAAATGAAATGCGTGGTTTTTAATTACAATAACACTTTATTTTATAACTAGAATGGCTGAAAACTGAGAAATATTTTTTTTTAGATTTTTTTTCTTTCTTATTCCCTTTCAAATGCGTATAAAATAAAATAATTATTAGCAAAAAGTACCACCTAAAGAAAGCCTAAGCAAAAAAACAAGAGATTGATCATTTTGGTGTGATAAGTAGTGATAAAGTTATTGGTGACTAAATGGGAGGGGTGCTGAAATGTGAAAATTGCTCTGGTCCATAAGGGAGAAAACGCCTTAATAGTGAAGTGATTAAAACGGACCTGAATTCAGAACCACCTCGCTTCTCTAAAAGATACGCAACACCATCATAAGCTTTAAAGAAAAAATGTTTGTTACAGCTGATACAAATCCTGCAATGCATCTGCAGTGTCTACTTTCTGCTTTCATGGAACCAGACATATTGTTAATATCCTGTGTTTATCAATTGGCTGCTCTGCTGTGCCAAATGAGATACCTGAGTTTGACACAGCTGAGAAATCAAATTACGGTGGTGATTAGTCACAAATAAGGAGGAATTAGACAGGCTACACTCTCTAAATAAATACAGGGTACTTTTCTCTGTTTTCCTTCTGTTCTGTGTAAGAGTTCAAGTCCACTTTAACTACCTAAAGACCGCGTCATGCCAGTGGGCGTGACCGTGGTGGCAGCTCCAGGACCGCCTAACGCTAATTGGCATAAAGTCCTGGGGCTGGCTTTTGCAGGAGATTGCGCGCATCTCCGCTTGGTAGGTGGAGCTTCGACCCGCCTTCAGTCTCCCAGCGGCGATCGCTGCTCGGAGACTGTTGGAAGGAGAAACCACTGTCTTTTATTGCCGTACAGTGCTGCGATCTAAGGCAGCGATGTACTGGGGACATGACAGTGAAGTCTAGGACAGCCGATCACGCTTATTTGCTGGCGGGGAAAGGGAGGGGGGAGTATAAAATACATTTAAAACAAATAGTAACATTTAATCAAAAATTAATAAATAAATATTTATAAAAAAAATAAAAATAAACAACTGGGGAGCGATCAGTCCCCACCAACAGAGAGCTCTGTTGGTGGGGAGAAAAGGGGGGGGGGTAATTATGTGCTGAGTTATGCGGCCCTGCAGCGAGGCCTTAAAGCTGCAGTGTCCAATTTAACAAAAAATGACCTGGTCTTTAGGGGGATTTAACACTGCGGTCCTCAAGTGGTTATGATTGGGAAAAGTACAAATGTTTTTAATTTATTAAAATAACTGCAAATTGACTGTAAAAGTTGACCTTGCATCTTTTTTAAAGGGAACCTTAACTGAGAGAGATATGGATGTTTCCTTTTAAACCCTACATGTCCAACTCCGGGCCCACGGGCCAAATGTGGCCCCCAGAGCCTTCAAGTTTGACCCTCAAGTGGTTTCCCCACTTTGCATTATGTTTAGCCCACTCAAGACCACTAGAGCAGCTATATTGGAGATGAAGCCCTAGAACACCAGGAAAGCCATATAGGGAGGTGGGGGAAAGCACTAAACACTAGGGAACTGTATAGGGTGGGGGGCCTCTAGACATCAGGGAACTGTATAGGGGTTGAAGGGGGACCATTAGACACCTGGGAATTTTATAAGGGAGGAAGGTGGCCAGCGACTTGGTCCCAGTGTACGATTTCGTCCCACTTAGTATTTAAGTTTGACACCCCTGTTTTAAACAATACCAGTTGCTTGCCGGTCCTACTTATCTCTTTGGCTGCAGTAGTGGCTTAAACACACACCTGAAACAAGCATGCAGCTAATCCAGTCTGACTTCAGTCAGAGCACCTGATCTACATGCTTGTTGAGGGGCTGTGGCTAAAAGTATTAGAGGCAAAGGATCAGCAGGAGAGTCAGGCAACTGGTAGTATTTTAAAAGGAAAAATCCATATCCTTCTCAGTTTAGTTTCCCCTTAAGGTGCCAATCTTGAGGTGTAAAGTCTTGATGATACAAGCTTGTCTAATTTTACCAAAGCTATGTAGTGGAAGGGCAAAATGAATGGTTATGCTTTTAACATATACTTAGCACAGTCTATGTACTGTTTCTTTTGAACCTGACAGTGGCATAAGAGTAGGCATGAAAATGAGGTTGTGGAGGTGGTACGAAAATGACATGACACATTTAGAAGTTAACAGAAAATCAACTGATATTTTTTTATATCTGAAAAAAAAAAAGAATACAAAAGCATATTATTTAGGATTAACATAAACATGATGTTATCAATCCCAATATTGATATACAGTACTGTACTTGGTTCACTTCCACATACACTAATATGTCTCCATGTAGATGCTTTAGACATGCCAGACATCACTGTCATACTCCTCTTCCATACTGGCAGGAGAATACAGTTATTGGCTTTTGTCTAGACAGCCTTTTATCTATTATCTGTGTTTATAATACTGCATGGTATTTGACTACACAAGTCTTGGTAAATGTATTTCATTGGACTATATTAAACAGAACCAGGGAGTTTTCCTTTTTTTTAAAGTCTTGCCTTTCTCTTGTATGCTTCACAGACCTCCAAATAGATTTTGCCCTGGTATACTTGAATAGTGTTCGGAATAATTTAAAGCGAACTTGAGGAGAGAGACCTATGGAGGCTGTCCTATTTATTTCTTGATAAACAATACATATTGCCTGGCAGTCTTGTTGATCTTTCTGGCATCAGTTGTGTTTGAATCACTGTCGACCTGTTGTCAATAGGAAATCAAATGCGTTGTGTGATGCAACAGCAGTGGTTTTTTTTTTTACCTTGCTGCAGAAAACTGCAGATTGCCCTCAGTGCACTGAAATTGTGCATTGGGAGCATTATGTGTGCATCAAACAATGTGTAACTGATCCTCTGCCTCTAAGAGTAGGGTCAAAGTTGCTAAAAATAGCGTTTTCCGCAGTGCACAAACACCCTCGTTTTTTTAGCAAGTATGACCCTACCCTCAGAGGCAGTGGATCAGCCAGGCATTATTGAAACTCCTTAGTTGTAACCCTGAGTCCGGTTCGGGACAGATATCCACAGCTCAGAGCAGTAATCCCGAGTTGGATCCATCGGAGGTGTGGTATGTACAGGGCTGCCGCAGATCTATCAAGCGGTATGATTTTTAGGGTCTGAAAGCTTGTGAAAAAATTTCACCACTTGGAAACAAAAGCTGGAAATAATCATACCCCCAGGGAGGTTAAAGGACACCTGAAGTGAGGGGATATGGAGGTTGCCATATTTATTTTCCTTTAAACTATGCAAATCGCCTGGCTGTCCTACTGATCATCTGCCTCTAATACCTTTTAGCCATAGACCCTGAACATGCAGTGTTCTCCCTAGGCCTGATTAGGTGGGCGGGCCGACCGGGTGAATTGAAACCTCGCCTGGCTGCCAAACCCTCGGTGCTGTAAATCAAAATGCAGGCAGGAGCGTTCCATTGCTGTCAATCAGCGCACGGCTCTCGCTCAATAGCGAAAACCGTCGCTGAACACTGCAGGAGTGCTCCTCTGTCTGTAGTGATTCGCTGGCTGGAGGTGGCGCTATCGGCAGGGAGGGGCCTCGGTGGCTCAGCATTGCGAGCAATGAAGCTTCTATCCAGCTCCTCGGGCAGTAGATAGTCACTGGCTCTGGTCTCTCTGACACTAGAGCGCCAGCCAGCCGCCTGATCCACGTGGTCTCCTCTCTTCTTTGCCGCACATACTACTTACCATTTTGGTGTGTGTGACATTGCACAGAGGAGACAGCGTATACCAGGAGGCTGGCTGGTGCTCTAGTGTTTGAGAGTGTATCTACTGCCCGAGGAGCTGGATAGAAGCTTCATTGCTCGCAATGCCGAGCCACTGAGGCCCCTCCCCCCTCTGTATCTACTGTGCGGGCATCCCCAAGGTCAGTTGCAAACCCTTCCCACTAGCTCACCAGCGGCCAGACTCCAATCTGAGCCACCCTCCCCACTAGCCACCAACTTCTGGCCTGACCCACTCCTAGCCTGACCACCTACCCACCCCACTAGCCACCAGCCTGAACAACTACCCACCCACCAGCCTGACCACCTACCCACCCCACTAGCCACCAGCCTGACCACCTACCCACCCACCAGCCTGACCACCTACCCACCCACCCACCAGCCTGACCACCCACTAGCCACCAGCCTAACCACCTACCGACCCACTAGTCACCAGCCTAGCCACCAGCCTGACCAGCTACTCACCCACCCAACTAGCCTGACTACCTACCCCACTAGCTACCAACCTGACCACCTACCCACGCACCCCACTAGCCAACACCCTGACCACCTACCCACCCTTCCCTCTAGCTACCAGCCTGACCCACCTACTCGCCCACCCACTAGCCTGACCACCTAGCCATCCACCCCACTAGCCACCAGCCCTCAGCCTGACCTACTTACCCACACACCCCACTTAGGTGTAACTTTCCCTTTACACCCAGCATGACCTTAGGGCCCTTTTCCACTAGCTGCGATCCGCTTCAGAAAGCGGATCACTGATCACAATGAGCACTACCATAACATTTTAATCGCAGTGCTCATTTCCCACTAGCATGTGTCATTTTTTCCAAATTGCGTTTGGTGGGCAAACGTGCTCCATTCCCAGTAGCTATACGGCGCAATCACGGGTAGTGGAAATTATAGGTTACGTGATTGCACGATTGCGATAACACTTCCTAGTGGAAAAGGGCCCTTACCTCCCCACCCGGCTACTTTTTCATGCCACCCGGGCTGAAAAAAAAAACACTGACATGCATATGCAGAACAGAGGTTTCTGACTAAAGTATTACTGGATTAGCTGCATGCTTATTTCAGGTGTGATTCCCCAGGCAACGAGTTAATATGGCAGCTGCCATATACATCTCACTTCAGGTGTCCTTTAAAAGGAAGTAAATACATCGGCCTCCATATTCTTCTCTTTGTAGGTTTTGTTTAAAGGGAACCTAAACTGAGAGGGATATGGATGTTTCCTTTTAAACAATACCAGTTGCCTGGTTGTCCTGCTGATCTCTATGGCTGCTGTAGTGGCTGAATCACACACCTGAAACAAGCATGCAGCTAATCCAGTCTGACTTTAGTCAGAGCACCTGATCTGCATGCTTGTTGATGGGCTGAGGCTGAAAGTATTAGAGACACAGGATCAGCAGGAGAGTCAGGCAACTGGAATTATTTTAAAAGAAAAAATCTCCTCAGTTTAGGTTCTCTTTAACCTTTTCCGAACTGCCTGCATTAGATTCTACGCCTCACTTGTGGCTGTTCTAGCCTAATGCGGCGTAGAATCTACGCCGGCCCGCCGTGTCTGCTCCCGACGCGATTGTGCACACCCGGAGGCGGAGATTAAGCGGTCATATGACAGCTGACATCTCCCCTCAGTGATCAGCAGCCATCGCGTATGGCTGCTGATCATGTGATCACTACGATCGCCGGCGGATCGTAGTGATCACTTTGACAGCGGCGGCGGCAGGGGGTAAAAGAAGAGGATCCACTCACCTCCCTGCCATTCCAGCGACAATCGATGCCCCCCTCTGCTCTGGCCGGCATCTCTGCTCCTAATGCCGCTCAGTTCTGGGTCCCGGCTTGATGACGTCATCAAGCCGCGGCTCGGAACTGAGCGGCATTAAGAGCAAAGATGCCGGCCGGAGAAGAAGGAGCTACTGCGGCTCATCGCTGGAGCCTGGAAGGTGAGTGATGGCTGCTGGCGAAAGGGGGGACACCTGCCACCATGAGGGGACACTGCCCAGCCAGCCACACAGGGGATCCGGCCGCCTGAACCCCCAAACGCACGCAACCCCCACTACCACACCACCGCAAAATGCCTGGTTCTTAACCAGCTGAGCGGTCTGGACGAGCTCAGCTCGTCCAACACCGCCAGCGGCTGCCGCTCAGGCCCTGCTGGGCCGATTTTAATGAAATAAAAAGCAGCACACGCAGCCGGCACTTTGCCAGCCGCGTGTGCTGCCTGATCGCCGCCGCTCTGCGGCGATTCGCCGCGAGCAGCGGCGAAAGAGGGTCCCCCCAGCCGCTTGAGCCCAGCGTAGCCGGAACAAAAAGTTCCGGCCAGCGCTAAGGGCTGGATCGGAGGCGGCTGACGTCAGGACGTCGGCTGACGTCGATGACGTCACTCCGCTCGTCGCTATGGCGACGATATAAGCAAAACAAGGAAGGCCGCTCATTGCGGCCTTCCTTGTTTATTCTGGGCGCCGGAGGCGATCGGAAGATCGCCTCCGGAGCGCCCTCTAGTGGGCTTTCATGCAGCCAACTTTCAGTTGGCTGCATGAAATAGTTTTTTTTTTATTTAAAAAAAACCCTCCCGCAGCCACCCTGGCGATTTAATCAGAACGCCAGGGTGGTTAAGGGGGGGGTTAGGCGGCCGGTCCCGAAATAGTTAAAGGACTCAGACACTCTAAGCACTTTTCTGAGTGCTTTTTGGCCTCCAGAGCTTTTTAAAAAACGCTTTCATTGACTTTCAGTAAAATCACTTGATTTTATCACGATTTTACAGCGATTTTAATGTAAGTCAATCGGAGTGTCTTTTATAAAGTCTTTTAGAAAGCTCTGGAGGCCAAAAAGCGCTCAGAAAATCGCTTATAGTGTGTTTGAGCCCTTAGTGTAAATGAAAGGGTGGGGTTTAGGTTAAGACTTTGTAAGAGAAAGGGTGAAGGTTAAGTTTGGGCTACAGGGTAAGAAGACAACTGCGCATGTTCATATGCTCATCTTTTATGACTACTATTCAATTCAATTTTACATTTGCCCTTTTCCTGGGTATTACACTTCTCCCCAGGGCTGTTGCTTAAAGACATCCTGTGTACTAAAAAATAAAATTGGACTTACCTGGGGCTTCCTCCAGCCCACCGTAGCCCGCGAGGTCCCCGGCATCCTCCTTGCCTCCTCTGTTGTCCCTCTGGTAGTTTTGGTAATGCGGATGAACTTGCATGTGCTCGCCCCTGCAGTGTACCCATCGTGTCATCACGCCGGCCGTGCAAGATTCCTGCGCAAGTGCGGCTCTCTAAAGACTGAACCGCGCATGCGCAGGACTCTTACGGCGGCCAGCGTGATGACGCAAAGGGTACGCTGCTGGGGTGAGCACACGCGACTGCACCTGATTGTCCCAGGTACAGTGATGTGAAAAACTATTTGCCCCCTTCCTGATTTCTTATTCTTTTGCATGTTTGTCACACGTAAGGGCCTGTTTCCACTACACGCAGATTGGATGCAGAAAAACTGACTCCAATGAATGCCTATGGGAAAATCTGCATCAGAAAAATCGCGTTTAGTGGAAACAGGCCCATAGGCATTCATTGGAGTCAGTTTTTCTGCATCTATTCTGCGTGTAGTGGAAACAGACCCTTAATGTTTCTGCTCATCAAAAACCGTTAACTATTAGTCAAAGATAACATAATTGAACACAAAATGCAGTAGCAAATGATGGTTTTTTGCCCCCTGAACCTAATAACTGTTTGGGCCACCCTTAGCAGCAATAACTGCAATCAAGCGTTTGCGATAACTTGCAATGAGTCTTTTACAGCACTCTGGAGGAATTTTGCCCCACTCATCTTTGCAGAATTGTTGTAATTCAGCTTTATTTGAGGGTTTTCTAGCATGAACTGCCTTTTTAAGGTCATGCCACAACATCTCAATAGGATTCAGGTCAGGACTTTGACTAGGCCACTCCAAAGTCTTCATTTTGTTTTTCTTCAGCCATTCAGAGGTGGATTTGCTGGTGTGTTTGGGGTCATTGTCCTGCTGCAGCACCCAAGAACGCTTCAGCTTGAGTTGACTAACAGATGGCCAGACATTCTCCTTCAGAATTTTTTGGTAGACAGTAGAATTCATGGTTCCATCTATCACAGCAAGCCTTCCAGGTCCTGAAGCAGCAAAACAACCCCAGACCATCACACTATCACCACCATATTTTACTGTTGGTATGATGTTCTTTTGCTGAAATGCTGTGTTACTTCTACGCCAGATGTAACGGGACACGCACCTTCCAAAAAGTTCAACTTTTGTCTCGTCGGTCCGCAAGGTATTTTCCCAAAAGTCTTGGCAATCATTGAGATGTTTTTTAGCAAAATTGAGACGAGCCTTAATGTTCTTTTTGCTTAAAAGTGGTTTGCGCCTTGGATATCTTCCATGCAGGCCGTTTTTGCCCAGTCTCTTTCTTATGGTGGAGTCGTGAACACTGACCTTAATTGAGGCAAGTGAGGCCTGCAGTTCTTTAGATGTTGTCCTGGGGTCTTTTGTGGCCTCTCGGAGGAGTTTTCTGCGTTTTTGGGGTAATTTTGGTCGGCCGGCCACTCTTGGGAAGGTTCATCACTGTTCCATGTTTTTGCCATTTGTGGATAATGGCTCTCACTGTGGTTCGCTGGAGTCCCAAAGCTTTAGAAGCGGCTTTATAACCTTTACCAGACTGATAGATCTCAATTACTTTTGTTCTCATTTGTTCCTGAATTTCTTTGGATCTTGGCATGATGTCTAGCTTTTGAGGTGCTTTTGGTCTACTTCTCTGTCAGATAGCTCCTATTTAAGTGATTTCTTGAATGAAACAAGTGTGGCAGTAATCAGGCCTGGGGTGACTACAGAAATTGAACTCAAGTGTAATAAACCACAGTTAAGTTATTTTTTAACAAGGGGGGGCAATCACTTTTTCACACAGGGCCATGTAGGTTTTGAGTTTTTTTTCTCACTAAATAATAAAAACCATCATTTAAAACTGCAACATCATTTAAAACTGCAACTTCAGAGGGTCATCAGGGCGGCGGAGAGGGTCATTGGGAGACCTCTCCCCTCACTTGCCCTCCTACACAACAAAAGACTGAGATCGAGGGCCCTGAAGATCGCTAACGACCCCTCTCACCCGGGCCACTGCTACTTCAGTCCGATGCCATTGGGACGGAGGCTTCGGGCCATCTACACAAAGACGGCTAGGCACAGTAATTCCTTCTTCCCCTCAGCTGTCAGCCTCCTGAACTCCCTCCACATACTCCCATCAGGGCACCCCCACGACACATAGAACTGCCACAGACAGAGCCAACTGCTGCTCTAGTATGTAAACTGGAAATGCAAATGTAAAGTAAAATGTAATGTTATTGAAATGCAAATGTAACCGTCTGCTACTGACATGTGTAACTGTAAGTTTCTGCTCCTGTTGCTTATCTACGTTATCGATTGTCTCTTCTGAGCCAAATGTATTGTGCCAAACCCAATTCCGGGCATGACCCAGTCATGCTTGGCGAAATAAACTATTCCTGATTCCTGATTTTGTGTTCAATTATGTTATCTTTGACTAATAGTTAACTGTTTTTGATGAGCAGAAACATTTAAGTGACAAACATGCAAAAGAATAAGAACTCAGGAAGGGGGCAAATAGATTTTCCCATCACTGTAAGTCCTGTGTTTTTATTTTAGCACACAGCTCAGGATCTCTTTAACCACTTCACCACTGAGGGGTTTTACCCCTTGAACACCAGAGCAATTTTCACCTTTCAACGCTCCATCCATTTATTCGTCTATAACTTTATTATTACTTCTCGCAATGCAATGAACTATATCTTGTTTTTTTCGCCACCAATTAGGCTTTCTTTAGGTGGGACATTATGTTAAGAATTATTTTATTCTAAATGTGTTTTAATGGGAAAATAGGAAAAAATGTGGGAAAAAAATTATTTTTCAGTTTTCGGCCATTATAGTTTTTACATAATGCATGCTACTGTAATTAAAACCCATGAAATGTATTTGCCCATTTGTCCCAGTTATAAAACCGTTTAAATTATGTCCCTATCACAATGTTTGGCGCCAATATTTTATTTGGAAATAAAGGTGCATTTTTTTCAGTTTTGCGTCCATCCCTAATTACAAGCCCATAGTTTATAAAGTAACAGTGTTATACCCTCTTGACATAAATATTTAAAAAGTTCAGTCCCTAAGGTAACGATTTATGTTTTTTTTTTATTGTATTTTTGTTTTGTGTTTTTAAATTTCAAAAAAAAAAATTGGGGAGTGTGGGAGGTAATTAGTTAATTTATTGTGTAATCCAATGTATTTGTATGTAAAATGCTTTTAGGGTGTAGTTTACTATTTGGCCACAAGATGGCCACAGTGAGTCTGTTTACATGCGACCTGTAAGCGTCCGGAAGTAGGAGGCTGGGAGAATCACAATGATCGCGCTGTTTCTAATAGAAGCAGCGGATCATAGAAGCAGCGGCTTAGATCAACGAACGGGAATGGATTTTCCCGTTCATTGGTCTCCGGGCGAGCGGGCGGCGGCGTGCACGAGCGGCGGGTGCACGCGCACGAGCGGCGGGAGCGCGGAAGGTACGGATTTCTCCGTCCCTGGGGGTGAAAGGATGGAAAAGGGGACGGAGAAATTCGTACCGCCGGGGGTAAAGCGGTTAAATGTGCACAAATTGTTTTAGAACTCTGCTGTTCAATATTTGAATGGTGTCCACACACCTTGTCTGTCTGTTGCCAGTAAGGAAAGGTCTTATTTTTAACTTACTGTTACTATTAAATATGACATTGGGTAATTGGTTTTTCACATTTGTATTACTTCACATCATGAAAACGTGGATGGCCCATTTGTAAAACGATCATAATTTGCTGGTTAATATTTTGCCATGCTTTACGACACAACAGGGTGCAACACACGGGGCAACACAAATGTCAACTATTTACAAAATTCTGAGGTTTTTGTGATGCAAACTTTGCTCCATTGTGCCAGCTGCTGACTGGCTGAATCAAGTCACATTGAGCTGGAAACTGCAAACAACCTGGTTGACCAATAAGAAAAGAAAAGTATATTACATTTAAAGCCACTGTGTTTCAAAATATACAATTTTTTCATTCCCACCTTATATTTTTCATTATGCAGTGATAAAAATATTTTTTTTTAACAAACACGCTGGTGCCTATTAGGCACAGCGCAGGTTAGGGGGTAATATTAATGGCCTCAATTCACTAAGCTTAAAGAAAACCTGAACTGAAAATTAAAAGTCAAAATAAACATACACAAGTCATACTTACCTCCTGTGTAGTCTACTCCTAAATCTATTTTTCCTCTCCTGTGTCCTGTTTGTCCACTGTGATCAATGGAATTCTCCATCCTCCATTTTGAAAATGGCTATTACCCCATAACAGCTTCCTGGTCAGCACACAGTTAAACTGTAACATCGCCCACTTGAGCCATAGGGAAACATGGACACATCAGTTCTCCTCTCAGCTGTAACTGACAGCAACTGATATATAACTGACAGCAACTGATCTATTTCAGATCTGACAAAATGTTGTCAGAACTGGAAGGGATCACTGTAAGAATAAAATGGTGAGCTTCTGAGAGGAACTGATGGCAAGGTAACCATGTAATGTTCATTTGAAGTTACCTCATGTGTTTGTTTTAAATAATTTGACTCAGTACAGGTTCTCTTTAACTCCTGTCTTTAATAACTCTTCTGAGCAGTTTTTTCAGTTATCACCATAGTGATATAATTGTGATAACTGTAAAACAGCTCAGAACAGTTATTAAAGACAGGAGTTAATCTTAGTGAATTGAGGCCTGTCAGTAAGGTAGCAGTATATGTGTAAGCCCACAACATGTGAGTGGTACAGCATGTTGTGTACAGTACCTGCGTACAATACCTAAGTGCTTAGGGTGTGGGTTTACAGTACATAGGTAAGTGGACAGGATGGTACACCATATACATGTAAAGAGAGTGAGTGTTCAGGGCAAAGAGGTATGGTGTTGGTGTATATTGAGCGTGTAGATGTACTGCATGGATAAGTGTACAGTGCAATGTGCATGGGTAACAGAGTATGAGTACATGTACAGCATGTGTGTGTATCTTGCACGGGTGTGTGTGCAGGGGGGGGGGGGGGGGGGTGGGCAAGCACAGATAGGTGTGCAGCAGATGGGTGGGCTAAGCACAGGATTTGTATACAGTGCCTGGGTGCAGCAAGTCTAGAGTTGTTGAGGACACTTACGTGACCAGCCAGAGTACAATGTGGTTGTGGCAGCACTGCCATGTCTGTGCACTGGTATGTGTGGGCATTGGTATTGTGTGTGGATGGAGATGGGGGAGGCAGGAATTGGCAAGGGGAAGAATTTGCTGTGTCAAGAGTTCCACATTGGGTGCCATGCACATAGTCTGCTATGAAGGAGATGCTGCATCCTACCATATTGGCGGAGTCTCTGTTGTATCATGATAAAGATGGTGATAGTTCCTCTATGGAGAAATGAACCTGTGGGAATCAAAGACTAGAAAAGATGTGTTTTACACATGGTCAGGTACAGGTATATTTGGGGGTGCGCTACGTAACATAGAATGATTGACTGTTTATTGAAATATAAGACCCATGCATACTTGTTTCCTTAATTGAGTAATTGTTATATTATGTAATCATTTTGTGTGGTTATGTATACATTTTTAAATAATGTAGGCAATATCAGTGGTTACATGCTGAATACTATGTTTATGCAGTATTTTTTGTATTTTTATTTACTGGGACTACTGACATTATTGCCAGAAATGGCACAATCAGAAGGCAATGCTTGTCCCCTTCTACCTTCTGTGGGCTGCTGATCTGTACATTTCACTTGCACAACTTTTCTGTTTCTAGTCATGGTCTCTTTGCTATGGCAGTGGGTTTTTTTTTTTAAATACGCCTATAAATATACAAAGGGAATTGCATTTAGGTAGCTTTGTATTTCATTTATGTGGGTATGTTTACAGTGTTATCCTATCTTGTTTAGTGACTTACTGCAGTGGTATTTTAATTGAATACACCGTAGTTATTGTTAGCAGACATAAACTCGAGACATTTGTGTTAAATGGAATTGTCAGAATTCATGATTTAGGATTTTCATGTGTCTAGGAATTTATATATGCTAGAACTTGTATGAAACAGTTAATGTAATTTGTTGTTAAGCAATGTTCTATTTCTACTTCCATTTGATTTGTGTAGCCATTAATGCAGTTTACAGTTGCTAAGACGTCTGCAATTTAATATTGCATGAATGAATGTGTTTTTTGCACTGCACTGTGTTAGATTGGATGCATTGTGTTATTGCTTGGATGTGACTTAATATGAGATATATGTGATATTAGTGTTTAGCACCAACATCTTCTGCAGTGCTGTTCAGAGTATATTGTCTTGTCACTTAACTGTTCCTCAGGAGGGGCTCACCATCTAATACCTACCATAGTCATATGTCTATTTATGTATGTAGGGTCAAATAACGTATCTGTATGTTTTGGGATGAAGGAGGAAACCAGAGTACCCGGAGGAAACCCATGCAGACAATGGGAGAACATACAAACTTCGTGCAGATAGTTCCTTAGTTTGGAGGGGGGCCGTAGTGTTTGTGGGTTGGTGCCCACTTTGTATGGTGTGAATTTTGGGGTGGAGGGGGTGCAGAATTAGTTGGTAAGTGTGTTTTGGTGGAGTGTTTGAAAGGATGGTTCCTTTTGTTGTGTGCAAGTTCCATCTGCAGGCAAAGCGTGGGCACTTATGTCATCATATCCAGATGCTGACTAAATCCTTGTACACACCTTTAAATTTCATTGGCCACTCGCTGATCAATTTTACTACCTCCATATATAGTATGAGGGTTTACCTACACAATCTGTTCATCGTATTTGAAATCTTCTAGACCCTATTCTACATGGACGTGGAAAATACGGCCAATGATTGGCCAATCAAAATGGAATGTTTGTGCCTGGCTTCAGGACTGATTCACACAAAGAATGCTTTTGAGCACTTTTCAAAGCTTCCATTATTTGAAAAGCGCTTGACTAATTAAACCCTATGAGGGTGTTCTCATAGCAGCATTGTAATTGTATTACATTTGCAAATGTGCTGCATGTAGCATTTTTTAAGGGATTTAGCTTAAATGAATGTGCAAAAATGCATGCAGAAATGCTTTGCAAAATTGTAAGCGCTAGCTATTGCGATTTTTGATGTTAACTGCGGCCTTAGGACACATTGCTCACTTGAGCTTTGAGAAAATACTCTGGATGGATGATGTGCAGTTACTGTTTGCTAGTTAAAGACTTCATTCACACAACAGACCTTGTATGCTTTTTTTTTTTTTTTTGTACTCTTTTTCTGACACACATACCCATGTGCTTTCAAACACGTCTTGGCAATTAATGATATGTGGATAGACATGTGGACAAAAGGTAAACAGCTCCAGGTTTTTAGTCCTGCGAATAGCAAATGTTGGCTGGGAACTGATTAAAGAAAACCTGAACTGAAAATTAAGACAAAATAAACATACACGGGGTCATACTTACCTCCCGTGTAGTCTACTCCTCAATCTCTTTCTCCTGTCCTGTACCTGTTTCTCCACTGTGATCAAGGGAATTCTCTGTCCTCCATTTTGAAAATGGCCATTACCCATAACAGCTTTCTGGTCAGCACACAGTTAAACTGTAACATCGCCCACTTGAGCCATAGAGAAACATGGACATTAACTGGCACATCAGTTGTCCTCTCAGCTATAACTGACAGCAACTGATATATTTCAGTTCTGACAAAATGTTGTCAGAACTGGAAGGGATCATTGTCAGAAGAAAATGGTGAGCTTCTGAAAGGAACTGATGGTAAGCTAACTATGTAATGTCCATTTGAAGTTACCTCATATGTTTATCTAAAATAATTTTACTCAGTACAGGTTCCCTTTAAGGCCTCTTTTCCTTGAACTGTTAATAGGCAGTGAAATGCCTCTCAAACTCTTACAACTGCTCACTGCTGCCTGGTAATTGCTTGTTGCTGCCTGGTAACTGCTCACTGCTGCCTTGCAACTGCTTGCTGAGCACACAGCTCAACAGTCCGTAGAAAAGAGGCCTTACATTGGCTGTCTGTTCTAATGCATTTCTGCATTGTAGCATTTCCGACATTGGTGATTGTGTGAACAAGGCGTCAAGATTGTCTATTTTGACAATTGGTGTTAACAACATCATGGTATAGAGTAGACCACAGGCAGCCCAGTGTCAGGTTGTAGACTGTGCTGAGCCAGACCTTACAGTGCCTGCAGCACCAGCCCCTGCTTTCTGTTTATTAGCACCTTAATTGCAGCCTGGTCTGCCTGTTATTCAGATTTCATATATCTGCTCTCCCCCTGCTCTAGCCTGTTGGTAGTGACAATAGAAATAGAACGTTCACACTGCCTCACTGGGGTGATTGTTGTAAGTTCAGAAACATTAGTGCACAGGTGCAGAGTGTGATCTCCTTTAAAAAAAAAAAAAAAAAAGGAGGCTGTTTGCTGGGCAGAGACACTGGGAAGCCTTTTTGTTGGTTGGCCTCTGCCCCAGGCCCAATCACACCACCTGCGGAGCTATGTAACAAAGATACATTTGCATGCATTTTAGAGCATTAACATGTGTGAAATCCTCTGATTTTTGGTTTTGGGAGTAGAAATGGTATTGCTCTATTATTTTTACTCAGTTCAACAGCTTATGTAAAACGTAACTTTGACATGCTTTCTATTTTTAAAATACAACTTAGAATGTGGTTATACATTTACTGGAAGTGCCTAAGGAAGCAATACATTCTTTGTTTTTTATACATGCTGTTCTATACATTTTTTAAAATTGCTAGAGAAAACATATGCCTCTTATGTTTTTTCATTTAACAGCAAGAGCAAATATTTAAGAGACACCGCTTCTCTGCTAAACCTTTTATTATAAAATGAATGTATGTTCTTACATGTTTGACATAGCAAAAGACATTCCCAGTGGATATCTGTGTATAGGAAATGTATCTTGCTAGTGGTATTTAATTCTGCGTTGTTCTGTAGGCCTCTCTCCAGCAGTACCGCAGTAATGCTGGGTCCCCGGCCAACCAGTCTCCCACTTCTCCTGTCTCCAATCAAGGCTTCTCTCCAGGCAGCTCCCCTCAAGTAAGGGCATCTGTGCCTTGGTTTGCTGTAGGCTTTCAGTCTTCTCATTGCTGCCCCATTTTTTCACTGTACTTGTCATGTGCTCCATGGTAACCTGGTGTCCCATCTTGTTGCGTAGTATCATAACTAAGTTTTGTAGATGGTGCCAGTTTTATCCGTGATGAATGGTCTTCAAGCAGTCCTTTGGGAGAGCTACTCAAATTTTGTCTTCAAAGAAAAAAAATTCTTCTTGATTTGGAAATGCAGCTGTGCATAGTGTTTTGTCATATATAACTTTAGAGCTGAAAAGTGGGAAGATAAAGTGTTAGTGCCCATTTACAGCTGTCCTCAAGCAGTCACATGCATCAGTTTTTAGGGTGTTTGTTTATGTATATTATCTGTATGTCCTTTACGTTTTAGGATATAAAATGGCTATGGAAATATTAACAACTTTGTTGTTTCTTCTGTATTATTTTCAGTCTGTTTAATCTTTTTGGTACTTAAAAGTGTAAACGTGATTTCAAGTCGAGTAAAGAAATCAGCCCAGGCTGTAGCAAAAATTTTTAAAGCAAACCTAAAGTATAGGAAACTTGCTTCATTTCTTGTTCGTTTCATTCTTACCTAAGTAGAGGAAAGGCTCTGGATACCATAAAACCTTCCCAGTCCTAGGTCTTTCCTGTCTTTTCTGCAGTGTGCCCGATTGAAGTTATTTGACCTGCTAGGTCGTTGGTACTCCTCGGGCAGCCTTTGGAACTACTCATGTTCCTGAGAAGTGCTGTAAATAAACACATCCATTCTGTGCATGCGCGCACCCTAAACTTGCTCTCGTACAGTATGGATGTGCTCATCTTCAGTTGTACTCATGTCTGAGGACTACCAAAGAGTAATTCGACCCCGCACTGGAGAATGAAGAGACAGTATGGGGGTTCCAGGTTTCTGTTTCAACAGGTTTTCAAGTGGCACAGAAAGCTTCAAAGTGGAGAGTGTCTGTGTGAAACATTGCTTGTAGCCCACCAACAGTCCACTTTTATTCCAGATAACAGCCTACTGCCCATCTCATGTGCATGTCTTCAAAGGGGTGGGGTCTGGGCGTGGCCTGCTTACTGTGGTCACTGATGTCACATTTCCCACTAGACATTGAGGGATTGGCTACATTTTCCTATACACCTTAGCTTCATATACCATGAGGCATGGTCAAATATATCTCTTATTTATATGTGATATGCAACTATGTTAAGGTTACTTTTTGACCATGCCTCCTAGTTTATGAAGCTAGGGTGTATAGGAATATATGGCTAGCATTTTATCTCTGAGTTTGTTCCAGATGCTCTTGTTTCCTCCCCCAAGAAATTATCTCCAGAAAATACTACAGACTACAAAAAAAGATTGTGAGCCCGACTGAGGGATAGCTAGTGATGTCACTTTCTCAGCTGTCTGTGTGCTGGAGCTGTATAAATATGTAATAACTAGTAGTGTTTTTTTATGTTAAGTCAAGCTATGTTTAGATGAATGCTGTTTATACAGTTACACAATTATGTGTTGTTGTTTTTTTAAGTGAATTTTAATCTGTTTTTACAAAACTGGTATATAAATACTATTTTTCAAGAACTATAATAATCAATAAGGTGGTTTTGCCTATAGATGTTCAATGAGATGCAAATAATGCCAAGCTGATGCAGTGTTATTCAAATATTGTATGCAACCATGGCGGGATTTGGTTGGGCCATTTTGCAGCTGCATACAATGTTTGCATAATCCTGCATCAACTCTGAACTATTTGCATCTCATTGACCATCCCTAGTGTACACCATATTAACCTCACTGGCGCTCGGGCTAGCCGCCGGGTGCTCAATGGAAAGCAATGCCGCACAGCGGGTCTTTTTACTCACCTCCCAGGGGATTTAGCCATTCTCCTTCCTGTCCTCGGAGACTCTGAATCACTCTGGTGAGATCGCCATCTGCGATCTCACTGTAGGGTTACAGCACCACCTGAAGGGCAGAGGGAAAATTGCAATGCAGGATTCCAGGGAGGTAAGTGCTGTGCTGCTGCAGGCATTCTGGCGGCATGATTTTTTTCTCTGATTTTAGGGTCTGAAACGTGAAAAAATCATACTGCCTGGGAGGTTAAGCACCATATAAATCTTTATAATTAGTTTCACATAAACATGCAAGGGAATGAAATGCAGCCTTTAATCAGAACAACAAGAGAGAAGAGGCTCCCAGAAAGGATAAAACTCAATTAAAACAAATAAAACAGAAAAAAGGAGGTGGCTTACCTCTCAAACTTCACTAAAAGGTATTGTACGAAAGATTTATTTTGCACGCGCAACGGGTTTTCCTCAGGCCAATTGTAGTGCAAGACAACTGTATCAGCTAAAGCATTGGGGAGCGTGAGGCTGGTACAGTTTTTCTATTTTATTGGTTTTAACAGAGTTTTATCCTTTGTGGTCGCCTCTTCTCCCTTGTTGCAAAAAAACTCCCTTTTGGCGGGGTAATTGGTATTAAGTGGTTTGACCATGATCAGTACCAGTACCTTTTCAAGAGAGCCACCACCTCCAATATGCCACGTTTGGGACACCCGAGTGGAGATTGGTCATAACTCTCCACCTGCCTGATGTGGTTGGTTGCCCCATTATGCAACCCTCCTCTGTGAGTACCAGTTCACCCTTTATACTTTTCAACTTTAGTGACCTATTGCGCTTTTGGGCTCCCATTGTTACCTCATCCCTTCTTCTTTCAACATTGTTTATTTTCAAAATCATATTGAAATCAAGAGTGCCCTTACAAAAATATATATATATTACACAGTACAGACCAAAAGTTTGGACACACCTTCTCATTCAGAGAGTTTTCTTTATTTTCATGACTATGAACATTGTAGATTCACACTGAAGGCATCCAAACTATGAATTAACACATGTGGAAGTATAGTACATAACCAAAAAGTGTGAAACAACTGAAAATATGTCATATTCTAGGTTCTTCAAAGTAGCTACCTTTTGCTTTGATTACGGCTTTGCACACTCTTGGCATTCTCTTGATGAGCTTCAAGAGGTAGTCACCTGATATGGTCTTCCAACACTCTTGAAGGAGTTCCCAGAGATGCATAGCCCTTGTTGGCCCTTTTGCCTTCACTCTGCGGTCCAGCTCACCCCAAACCATTGGGTTCAGGTCTGGTGACTGTGGAGGCCAGGTCATCTGGCGCAGCACCCCATCACTCTCCTTACTGGTCAAATAGCCCTTACACAGCCTGGAGGTGTGTTTGGGGTCATTGTCCTGTTGAAAAATAAATGATGGTCCAACTAAATGCAAACCGGATGTAATAGCATGCCGCTGCAAGATGCTGTGGTAGCCATGCTGGTTCAGTATGCCTTCAATTTTGAATAAAACCCCAACACCAGCAAAGCACCCCCACACCATCACACCTCATGCTTCATAGTGGGACCCAGGCATGTAGAAGACCATCCGTTCACCTTTTCTGCGTCATACAAAAACACGGTGGTTGGAACCAAAAATCTCAAATTTGGACTCATCAGACCAAAGCACAGATTTCCACTGGTCTAATGTCCATTCCTTGTGTTCTTTAGCCCAAACAAGTCTCTTCTGCTTGTTGCCTGTCCTTAGCAGTGGTTTCCTAGCAGATATTCTACCATGAAGGCCTGATTCACACAGTATCCTCTTAACAGTTCTAGAGAGAGATGTGTCTGCTGCTAGAACTCTGTGTGGCATTGACCTGGTCTCTAATCTGAGCTGCTGTTAACCTGTGATTTCTGAGGCTGGTGACTCGGATGAACTTCTCTTCCGCAGCAGAGGTGACTCTTGGTCTTCCTTTCCTGGGGCGTTCCGCATGTGAGCCAGTTTCTTTGTAGCGTTTGATGGTTTTTGAGACTGCACTTGGGGACACTTTGTTTTCCCAATTTTTCGGACTGACTTACCTTCATTTCTTAAAGTGGATCCGAGGTGAACTTTTACACATTGCATAATTGTGTTCCTTTCCTATTGGAATGCCTATAGGGCATTCCTCAAGCCAAATACTTTTTTGTTTTTGTTTTAATACTGTAATTCCCTATAAACTAAAAAAGCCACGCCCACAGGTTCAGAGAGCCTTGGCAGTAGCAAGGGCTCATGGGAGCTCAGTCTGGGCAGGAGGAGGGGGAGGTGTTACTAGCCATTGATTTCAGAGGCAGAGGGGAGGAGAGAGGAGGAGGGGGGATTAGGCTGATGGCTCAAGATACAGATACATCTGTCTCTAGGTAATGTTTACAAACAACATGGCTGCTGTCATTGTATCACAGGAATAAATAATCATATTCTATTAAAACTGTTTGCAGCTAGCTTTGCTGTGTAAACCATCTAAACTTTAGATAAGATATATAGACAAGTTACTTGTTATAGTTAGTTTTTCATCTCAGATCCGCTTTAAAGTGATGATGGCCACTAGTTTTTCTTTCCTTAGCTGCTTTTTTCTTGCCATAATACAAATTCTAACAGTCTATTCAGTAGGACTATCAGCTGTGTATCCACCTGACTTCTCCACAACGCAACTGATGGTCCTAACCCCATTTATAAGGCAAGAAATCCCTCTTATTAAACCTGTGATGTGAAAACCATTTCAGATGACTACCTCTTGAAGCTCATCAAGAGAATGCCAAGAGTGTGCAAAGCGGTAATCAAAGCAAAAGGTGGCTACTTTGAAGAACCTAGAATATGACATATTTTCAGTTGTTTCACACTTTTTGGTTATGTACTATACTTCCACATGTGTTAATTCATGAGAAGGTGTGTCCAAACTTTTGGTCCGTATTGTATATATATATATATACATACATACATACATACATACATACATACATACATACATACATAATATACACACACACATATATATACACACACACACACAATCAATTTTGCAATCTAAATAAAGCATGATTCCAGCCAAACTTTTACCTTTTTTGAGTCTCAAAATCCTTACAGACCTATGCTGAGATGGGATGCTGGGCGTTCTGTGGCAGTTTTTTTCTATTCCCGAATAGAAAGAGACTTCAATACTTCCTATGTCAGTTTTAATTCGGGATCTACAGCTCTGTTTCTCTGGCATCACTCAGATGTTCACAAATAGTTGTGTTTCTGAGCAGGGCTGTGGAGTTGGAGTCTGAGTCGAGGAATCGGATTCGGGGCAATTTTGGGCACCCGGAGTTGGAGTCGGAGTCGTGGTTTCATAAACTGAGGAGTCTGAGTCGGGTGATTTTTGTACAAAATCCACAGCCCTGTTACATATTAGACTAAGGAGTCGCGGAGTCGGAGTCTGGGCCATTTTGGTTACCCGGAGTCGTGATTTCATAAACTGAGGAGTCAGAGTTGGAAGATTTTTGTACCGACTCCACAGCCCTGTTTCTGAGTGGGGATTATACTGATTATATATATTTTTAAAGAGACTCTGAAGTGAACAAAAATTGCTATTTTTACCTACTAGTTCGCTTCAGTAGTCTCATTAGATGTAAACCGCCGCATCCCCGTCGTAAACAGAGGGCTTTAGACCCCCCAAACCCCGGGGAAAACATCCATGACCATCTTGGTCGTGGATTGTGCTGCCCTGAGAGGCAGAGCTTTCTGCTGTAGCTCTGCCTCTCCTGACATCAATCGCCGTGCGGATCTCCGCTTCTCCCCGCCCCTCTCTGTGAAGGAAGAGTGAGAGGGGCGTGGAGAGGCAGCGATCCGTGGCGATTGACATCAGTAGAGGCAGAGCTGCAGCTGAAAGCTCTCCCTCTTTCGGGAAGCGCCGGCTGGATTGCACCCCCAGGGATTTGGGGGGTCTAAAGCCCTCGTTTTGCGGCGGGAATAAGGTGGTTTACATCTAATGAGAGTACTGAAGTGAACTAGCATATAAAAATAGCAATTTTTGTTCGCTTCAGTCTCTCTTTAAGGGCACTCTTTTGATGTTAATATGATTTTTGTTTTGGAGTTTAATCTTGCCTTAATGTAATGTACATCACTGTTTTCAATAAAGTTGTAACACTGTGTACAATGTAAACAAAAACAGAAGGTGATAATTTGCAAATTGACGTAAATCCTATTTGTAAACTCAATTCCAGAATAATGTTTTCTAATCTGCTCTCACCTTGCATCTTCTCCATTTACCACAAAATTCTGCCACAGTTTTAAAGCCACTGTCCTCCCTTACAGTTATCTTTGAACGGGAGAAGATGGGTTTTGGCAGTGCCATGATCTGCCCTAGAAGGTACCACCAATGACCAGGTTTTTAGACATAACGGTTCAGATCCAGGAGCCAATAGGGACCTGGATGGAAATTCAAGCATGACAACATCATTAAAACTTTTGTATGTTGTTGTGAGTATAAGGAAAGGCTTTCTTGAAAAAGTGATCAACTGGATGACAGCATGTGCAGTCCAAAATATGTATATTGTTCAACATTAATGGTGCCTTCCCAGATGTGCCTGCCAGGCATGTGTACTTATAAACCCCCATCACATAAAGGCTGCTGGCTTTTGAACTTTGCACGAATGACAAGCTTGTTTGGTCCTTCTCTTCATTAACCATTATTTCCAAAGAGCGTTGCAAACTTCGATTTGTCATTCTACCGGGCAGTTTTTCATTTTGTCTTAGTCCAGCTTGCATAATATTTGTTCCAGAAAAGAAGTTGGTGTTTTATGTTAGTGTTTGTTTGGTTTTATTTTTGCATTGTAGAGTTTCAACTTGCATTGACTTGTGGATGCAGCTTAGCTGTGTCCACTGACTGTGTGTGTTTTCCCAAGTCCATCTATTATTTACCAGTGCAATAACGCGTCTGTTTTTAATGGAAAGCCACATGTTGACCCAAAGTTAAGAATCATCTTATATTGGCTTTCAACCTGACTTGTACAGAGTCTCTGTAATGATATTAGGTGCTGTAGATGAAATCTCTAAATTCTTACCAATGTTACATTAGGGAATACTCATAAAATATTGTGGTATTTACCTACGCAGCGGTTTACAGAATCCTGTACCCCTCCCCATCTTTAGTCAACCTCTCTGGAATGTGTATTTTATACCCGATAATGTTACTGAACTGTTGTCAGTTAACCACTTCACTCCCCTCCATTGAAGTGTTAAAACGGGCAATTGCGTTGCACTAATTAGTGCACAGATAGGAGGATTATAAATGTCCATTTTGCCTTAAAGAGTAACTGTCAGGCTGCAGAAGCTAATTTAAACCTCTATTCTCCTGTGTTAAACAGTTTAGACGGAAGCCAAAAAGGCAATAGTGAAGATAAAAATCTCTTTCATTTGATGTGTGCTTATCAGCAAAGCTGTTAGACCCAAGCTGACGCAAGCCGCATACCATACTGCAAAGCATTCTGGGGCCCTCCCCTCGGCTGCTAAGGAGAAGTTACAGGATCAAGTTTCAGCAGCTTGTAACTCAGTCCAGCGCACAGCACTGAAAAATCTCCGGCAGAGTACACTGCAGGAGTCCGCTATTGTTCCTAGCCACATGGCTAATTAATATTCACTGCACACTAGTGTTATTCAGTACGAGCTTTTCTGTGATCAGGAAGCAGGCAGGACATGACAACACATTTGGCTTCATAGGAGACAGACAAACATGGAACCTGCCATGAGCTGTCAGGAGCATCAATCTCTGCATATACTATATACAAATTCTGTGAAATCCAAACGTGGACAGTGAAATGCATATGTAATGTAAGTACAGCCAATCTTTAGCTACTGATATATGTGTTTATTTTCTCTGAGACCTTATACCTAACAGCTCCTCTTTAAAGAGGAACTTCAGCCTAAACAAACATACTGTCATTAAGTTACATTAGTTATGTTAATTAAAATAGATAATATAATCTCTTACCCACCCTGTTTTAAAAGAACAGACAAATGTTTGATTTCCTGAGGGCAGCCATCTTTTTGGTTGAAAGGAGGTGACAGGGAGCATGATACACAGTTCCAACTATCCTGTGTGCTGATCACCCCTCCCAGTTGCTAGGCAACGTGAATAACAACATAGGAAATCCCATCATGCTTTGCATAGCATCAGGGGAAAAAAAGCCCGGGCAGTTTTCTTTGATGGGTGGAGCTTAGCTGAAAATGCATCTAAAAATTATGCTTTGGTAACAAAAACAAAGTTCTGATGCTGTGAAACTGTTAAAGAAACACCAAGCCTTTTCAGTTTTGCTGAGAAGAATTTTAGTCCGGAGATTCACTTTAAGCAGTTAACCCATTTTATTCTTAAAAATTGTGCCGGCATCAAAATCGAAATGTGAAAATTAAAGAAAAAAATGTTTGAATACAATATGTCATCTTTATGCAGTTTTCTGTAAACTAGGTGTGTTACTTGATTTGCAAATTATTGGTCTCAGTTTCCATTTACAATTTATGCAGCGTCACTTCTTTGGAATTGGGGATTTATTCCAGGTGGCACTTTGTTAAATGTTGCCATATTGTGTGTGGCAACTGCTGCCATTCAATTATTGTTTGACATTCTACCCCCTCACTTCACAATTAACACATTACAGGCGTTCTTTTCACGTGTATAGATTTTAACACAATATAGACATGTGACATAGCACCAGTACATTGAAAAAATGTTCAAATAATTACATGCGACACACATAGGTCTTTGAGCTTTATTTTACTTCAATTGAAGTTACTGGTCTGCAGTCAAATCTAAGTGTTGCTTTATTTTAAAAATTTTTGTGATCAGACATTTTATCATTTTAATGCACAGTACAGTTTACTGGTGCCGGCACACATTGCCATATGTTTGCAGAGTATGAAAACCCCTAGATCCTTGAATGTGCCATAGTGGTGTATCCAGTCCTCCGATATCTTTACGTAGGCTCCAAGTATGATTTCTTGGGTTAAGGTCTTGAGATATTAGACACTTGGACAATTCAGATCAAAGCATTCCTGCCAGTAGGTGCAAGTACAATGTCAGTGTGCTCATGAGTGTTCTGGGGTCTGTTAGCAACAGGGTTTGCTGCACAGTCCTTATTGACACATACCTAGAATCCCCCTGGCTCATTTTGCCAGTAAGTTGCTGCCAGGTAGCTTGCCTTTCGGCTTGCAAAAACCTTTGAAGTCCAAGGTCAAGATGCATCTGTGTTTACTTTGATCACTTTTGGTGTTACAGTGAGCTCAATGAAAGAAGACCCAGGAAGACTTCACTGTTAAAAGAAAAATATGAAAAAAGTGAGATTGGAATTTGCCAAAATGCATACTGACAAACAGCGATGCTTCAGTGAGAATGTTTTTGACAGATAAGAAAAGACAAAACAAACATCTTTCATAGTTTAAGTTCAAGCACTGTATTGTCATTGCGTAACAACAAAATTACTTTTCAAGACAACTCCCAAGGTGCATTTTATAGAACATAAGTGATAAAACAAAGGTAGAAAAAGAGACGTCATGCAACATATACCAAATATTTAAAAATGCCACATACAGTGTTAAGTAACCAGCAATGTGATTGTATTCCACATGTTCAGCTTAAAATTATCTGAGAAAAGATTCAGAGTTTAGAAAGTTTATAGCAGATAGGAAAAATCAGTTTTTCAGTCTGTTTGCACATATACAGACAGACCTAAAATGCCTATCTCAAAGAATTTCCATGATGAATGTTATGCTTAATGATGGTTTTGGCCCTTCTCATACAGCGAGTCTTATACAAGAGTTTGAGTGATGGTAGTTCAGTATCGATAATGACCTCTGCTGTTTAATGAGCTGCTGCAGGGCTTCTTTACCGTCCTTAGTATAGTTATTGTACCAGGCTGTCATGCAGTTGTTCAAGACAGGCTCTATAGTGCATCTGTAGATATTACCCAACAACATTCTGGAGAAGATCCAAGCAATCCTTAACTTTCTCTAAAAATAGTTGTGCTTTGCCTATTACAGCTAAAGTGTTGTCAGTTTTAAAGAAAAATGCAGAACTTACTGTGACTAATAGAGGGCTCTCGGTTATGTTTTGGAGCTGTTTTGCTGTGGATCCCATGATTTTTGCTCATTTTTCTTGATTTGCAAATCTCTAAATCAGTCTGATTTTGGTTAAATATTGACTAAACGATGAGGGCGTGAGTGACTTTTGTCACGTTTCAAGTTATTACAGAAACATTTATGGGTTTCTGGTAAAAAAAAAAATAAAAAAAAAATGCTGTAAAGAGGATTTCATGCCACAAATTAGTTTTTACTAATCAAGAAATCTTCCAGGTAGTGCAGTAAATGGGAAGAAAAAATGCTATTGGACTTTGTATTTGATTCAATTGCCCTAATTTTCTTGGACTAGCATGCAGTCTCTTAAGGTATTTTGCATGCCAGTTTGTTTCAAACTTGTTCATTGCAGACGGTTGGTGTCTTCTTGCTGTTGTTTCATCAAGTTATCTCAGACTGACTCAATGATATTGTGATTAGAGCTCTGTGGAGACTACCACCTTACCATATATCCTCAGGTATAAATCGACTTTGTGTATAAGTTAACCCCAATATTTAACCCTCTTTTTTTAATGGTATAAAGTCTACCCAGTAATGTGGCTGCACTTGGGGACCAGGAAGGGTTAAGGGCTGACCCCCAAATGCAGCCAATAATTCCTCCAGTTCCCCACACGCAGTCATTAATCATCTTGGTCCCCAAGTGCAGCAATTATCCATTCTCCTTTCTTTATAATCAATGTGGTCAGTATCTTTCCTCCCTCCTTTATAAGCAGTGTTGTCGGTATGTTTCTTCCCTTCCTAATCCGTGCAGCCAGCGTTGGTAGGTCTCACCCCGGTAGTCGGTGTGGGCCAATATCTGCCCCTGCTATCACAGAACATTGTCCTGTCCCCATCCCTGCTGCTGAAGACTTTCTCAGCTCTGTTCCAGCTACTACACTCAGAATAGTACTAATTACAGCACTTTAATCTGACTATACAAGCCAGAACTGAAACCAGAAAGCTTCCAGCAGCAGCACAGGGGAGAAGATAGCTGTTTCTAGTGTAGTACACAGCATGCCACAAGTTGCCTATAAAAGGTATAATGGAAGTTTTTTTAATAAATAAGACATAGACCTATGCAATTAACTTTTCTGTTGAGTTTTCTCCCCGGATATTCTTTTTCATCTTGCATACAAAATAATTTTTCAGCCTCTAGCAATTGAAAAAGTACTAAAACACAGGTAAAAAGTAACCTCTAACTTATTTTGAATGTTATTGCTTTCTGTGGCACCTTAGCACAGTGTTCCACAGTGAATAAACCATTCAATCAGACCTCCCCACCAGAATAACTACAGAATAAGACGCATGGTAGGAGCTCATGCAGAAGAGTAGTTGGTATATACCGTCTCAGGTGGTGAAAGTCTTTGGCATCAATTTTGACTTCACATTGTTAAAGGAGAACCAGGGTATTGTTTAGAAATGTTGCTACGGGTGGATTTACATTGCACACATTACATAATGTACACATAATGTGTGTGAACTGCAATGGGCACTGCACGCATTATAACATACACGTGTAAATATGAGAAAGAGAAACCATAGGTTTTAGTGTGGATTAGTTTTATTGTGGTATTCATATAAAACATTCTCTGGATTCCAGGGTTTCTTCAGGTTCTAGTGTTGTGGAAAACCCTGATGTACCCTTATTATTGGAAGATAAAACAGCATTTGGTCAATGGATTACCAATGATATTACATGGTCAAATTCTAGATGTCAAATGCATGTCGTTGCGTCTATTGAGGTTTACCTTAAAAATCCACAGTGTTGAAAATTACAGATATCAACTGATTAAAGAACACCTGAAATGGAGGGAGAGGGGGGTTGGATACCTCAGTAGCAGGAAGCCTCTAGATGGTTCAGAGGCTCCCAGTTTTATCCTACAGCCTACTGTTCCTGCACAGGGTCTCTTTATACCTATTTGACAAAAGCTTGTTGAATTAGTTTCTTCTGGCTGTGCTCCTAGCCATGGATAAGCATATCTGGACTGGACATGCACAAGTAAGTTCTGTGCATAACCAGTAGATCAAATTGCTCATGTGCAGAGTAAAAAAATGAGTGACTTCTTTCTACTGGGCTTGCGCAGACCTTACTTGTGTATGCACTGCTCGGATCACAGAAGGCTTCCTACTTCCAACTGCTGAGGTAAGCATCTAACTTCTCCTTTCCCTGCAAGTTTGCTTTACATACTTCCTTAAATCTACTAACTTGTGCCTGGTGATGTCCCTACTGTGTTTGAAATACCATATGTTTTGCAGTATAAGATGCACCTAGGTTTAGTGGAGGAAAGCAATAAAGAAAATATTCTGAACTCTAATCTCAGCCTCATGTCATTAACTGTCATTAGGAACTTGCACTCTAATTACTGTCTCATGTAATCCTTATTGACAGACAAGGATTAGGATGTAAACTCTTGACACCAGTTATTGACATGAGGCAGGGATTAGAGTTCAAGTTCCTAAGGGCAGTTCGTATTTTACACTATAATCCTTGTCTCATGTCACTAATCATAGTAACATGAGACAGTTAAAGAGAAACTCCGACCAAGAATTGAACTTTATCCCAATCAGTGAAAATATTGTAATAAAAAAGTGCTTCATTTTTACAATAATTATTTATAAATGATTTAGTCAGTGTTTGCCCATTGTAAAATCTTTAAAATCCCTGATTTACATTCTGACATTTATTACATGGTGACATTTTTACTGTTGGCAGGTGATATAGCTGCTGCATGCTTTTTTGGCAGCTGGAAACAGCTGGAAACAGCCTTTTCCCACAATGCAACAAGGTTCACAGACAGGAAAATACCAGGAGTACCACGGTCCTCAGAGCTTCTTGTGGGAAGGGTTTCAACACAATATCAGTCATACAGCGCCCCCTGATGGTCTGTTTGTGAAAAGGAATAGATTTCTCATGTAAAAGGGGGTATCAGCTATTGATTGGGATAAAGTTCAATTCTTGGTCGGAGTTTCTCTTTAAGTGTGAAAGGTGCCATAGGAAAACATTGGCATTACTTTGAAAAATCAGTTTTCTTTCAGTTATAACTGAGATATACTGATTAAGTGTAAAAGGGCCCTAAGGAGAAGGAAGCCTCTGGGTCCTATAGAGCATTCCCGGTCTCCTCACGGTCCCCACAGGCTCCCCCGTTAGCTGTCTACAACCCACCGGTCATAGACTGCTCTATTCCGCTTCTGTTGTGTTTGGGAGTCTTCAGACGCACTCGAGCTGCTGAAGATGGGCTGCTCCGTACTGCGCACGTGTGAATTGAGAGTGATATTTAGGCTACCATATTTCTTTCCTTTTAAATAATACCACTTGCTTTGCAGTCCTGCTGAGCTTTCTGGCATCAGTACTGTCTGAATCACATTAGGTGTAGGTAGACAAGTATGTGGCTAATGTAGTCAGCCTTCAGTCTCAGAGCATCTGACTTGCATGTTTGTTCCTGGGTCGATGGCTAAAAGTACTGGAGACAGAGGATCAGCCGGACACCCAGGAAGTTTGCTTAGACACCCAGGAATATAACCCTGCATTTCAACTTTGCTCTAAAACATTATTTACAGCATATTCTATGCAACCAGCGTTTTTTTTTTTTACTAGACCAGCATTGGAAGGGTTACATACAGAGGTGTAAAGTTCCGTGGAGAGATATGCAGACGCATCCGAAGTTCAGATCGATACATTTAACTAAATAGAATGTAACAAGTGAGAAATGTTACACACTCTTTGGCTGTCCTCCAGCTCCTGCACAGTCAGAGAGAGTGAGTCACATTCCACACTTAGATACATTTAAGTAAACAAAATGTATCTATGTAAGCTTCGGATGCGTCTGCATTTCTCTCCAGGAACGTTAAAACTCTGTGTGTAACCCTTACAATGCTGGTCTAGTAAAAAAAAAAATGCTGGTTGCATAAAATATACTGTAAATAATGTTTTAGAGCAAAGTTAAAATGTAGGGTTATATTCCGCTTTAAAAGGAAAAAAAAATGTCATCCTCCAAATCCCTCTCACTTCCGGTTCCCTGCAAGTTGTATAGCACCATACTTGCATTTTATGAAGTGTTTAGTTGATGTTGGTCCTTATTCAATTAACGTTTTCTCCTAGGAGATGATTTTTCATCTTCTCTAAGGCCGGGACCCACTAGCAGTGCTTTTCTAAGCGCTTGTGATTTGAGAAGCTCCTGCTAATGTAATGCTATCGGGGCTTTTTTAAACAAATCACATCCCTAAAGTGGGATCACGCCCATAGCATTACATCAGCAAAAGCTTTTCAAATCACAATAACTTACAAAAGGCTTCAAAAATCACTGCTAGTGGATTCCAGACCTCAAATTGATTTTCAGCGCTTCGCTCTAATTGAAAAAGTACAAAAAGTAGGTGTAACGGTATTATCAAATTTTTTTTTAAGTATTTTCTTGCTTGCCGGTGACTTACAAAGGCATTTTACTGACCAGGTGTGAACAAAATCACCTATGAGAAAAGACAGAAGACAAAATGATTTGAATAGGGCCCATTGAGTCAAATGAGTGGCTGTAGAAGTACATTTTAAAAAGGTTTAATCTGTAGTTAGGGCTGGTGCACACCAAAACCCGCTAGCAGATCCGCAAAATGCTAGCAGATTTTTAAACGCTTTTTTTTATTTTGCTATGGCGTTTTGCTAGCGTTTTGCGGATTGCTGCTGCGGTTTTCAGTATAGTAGATTTCATATATTGTTACAGTAAAGCTGTTACTGAACAGCTTCTGTAACAAAAACGCCTGCAAAACCGCTCTGAAATGCCGTTTTTCAGAGCGGTTTGCGTTTTTCCTATACTTAACATTGAGGCAGAAACGCACCCGCAATCCAAAAAATGCCTCACCCAGGCATTTTTCGTTTCTGCAAAACGCCCCCCGCTCTGGTGTGCACCACCCCATTGAGATACATTGACCAAGCAGATCCGCAGCTGCAAGCGGATCTGAAAACGCCCAAAAAGCCGCTCGGTGTGCACCAGCCCTTACTGTGCTTTTTGTATGAGTTTTAAAAATGTGGAATGTGTGTTCTTCCAACATATTGCATTATATCAGTGTAAATAACAACTGTTCAGGTTTCTGCTGCTTGACTGCCTGTATTGGGCCTGCCTGTTTTTGACAAAAAATTGTATTTTAATAAATCTGTAAAACTGCAGTAACTGCATGCACGTTACAGCCTGATTCACTGATCTGACTGCAGTGATATAAAATATAGGGTTTTTCCTGTGTAGAAAAAGTTTTTGCACATCTTAAGTCTAGGTGATTTTGAAGCCCACAATTCAAGCAGGCGACACAACCAACCTCCAATATTCTTTCGTGTGCCTTATTTCCTGGTTCCCTCTTCGGGGTCCATTTTGGGTTCTTTAGCAAGCGTCTTAAAGAGAACCTGTAGAAAAAAAACGTTCCCCTGAGGGGTACTCACCTTGATAGGGGGAAGCCTCAGGACTCAGGAGGACTTCCTCCTCCGCTGTAGCTGCAGGCAATCCAGCGCTGGCTCCCCCGAAGTCTCCGGCTATCCAGGCTCGACAAGCCTGACGAGCTGAATTTATTTACCTTCCCTGGCTCCAGCGGGGGGGCGCTGTTGCAGCTCTCCGCACAGAGATAGGCTAAAATAGCCAATCTCTGTCGGGTCCACTCTACTGCGCAGGAGACTTGCACCTTTGCAGTAGAGCGGAATAACAGCGATCGGCTATTTCCTCCTATCTCCGAGCGTAGAGCCGATACTGCGCCTGCGCTGGAGCCGGGAAGGTAAATATTTACATCCCCGCCGTTCGGAGGGCAAGAGCGGGACCGCCGTGGGACACAGGAGGATTTCCCCCTACCGAGGTGAGTACCCCCCCCCCCCCCAAAAGGGTGACTTTTTGTCGTTACAGGTTTTCTTTAAAGTGCACCAGAGCTGTTCTAAAGAAAACTTTTTATACATACCTGGGACTTCCTCCAGCCCCATACGGACAGATTGCTCCCAGGCCACTGTCCTCCTCTGCCTGCAGCTCCGATACCGGGCCCCCGCACTTCCGTCAGTCGGGGCCAGTCTGGCGTAAGTGAAGTGCGCTGTTTGCGTATCTCTCCAGCAGCCGCTAAAGAGATACGTAGAGGGCACACTTCTCCTGCATAGACATGGAGAAAAAGTGAATTGAATAAGGGCCAGAGTTTGGCCATTGGTGAGAATTTTTGAATGTGTAAGATTTTCAGCTGTCAAACTTTCTTTCAATTTTCATCCAACCGTTTGATTCAAAACAAAATAATATGCAATGTGCTTGTTCTGAATCAGTGTATCACTAAGTAGTGAGCAAGAGTAACTATTACTATTACCATGCTAAAACAAAGTGGAATATGACATTCCTTTAGAGCATCTACTGAATTTGGGGAAGTGCTTCATTATATATGACTTGGTATTTTTATTAATTGATTTTTTGTAACATGAATTCAGGAATTTTCAGCTTGGTTTGGAAAAATACAGTTCTAGGCAATAAGGTAATGTAACTTATCTCTTGCAAAGGACTGTTCAGATCAGAAAATAAAAGCTGTGTGACAAACTTATGTTTTGTGTAAGTGTAAAGTTTGTGATTACCTGTGTTCATGTTTGTATGTTCTTTTATCCCATTATGTGCCACAAACATTGCATTGTTCCTAATTCAGTATGTTGTGTTTTTGTAATAATACTTCATTAAAGCTAATATACTCTGTTAAAAGTAATCAAACTTATATACATGTATTTGTAATTCTTCAACTTCAGTTCTCTATAGAATAATCAGTTTATCTAATTTTTATGCCTAATTAACCAGGTAGGGATTCATAATATAGAAATTCAAAAATATTTTCTGTTCGATAACTTAATCAAATCGAAAGTAGCATAACTATGAATAAAATGCCTTAAATGAGAAAAATGAAAAGTAAACATTAAAATGTGGACCTAAACCCCACCCATTCACACACTTTGCTTCTTCTGAAAGTTTCACTACCTAACCAAGTGTGTCACCAAAATGTTGGAGAGTATTGGGGAGGCTATTTTGACCTAACCCCGATGGGCGTGGCCACCACAGAAGCCGCTGGACCACCTAACGTCGATCAAGTCCTGGGGCTGCAGTTTGCAGGAGATCAGGCGCAAGCTGCGCGTGCATCTCCTGCTCGGGGGGGGGCGGACCTCCGCCCCACCTTCAGTCTCCGAACTGCGATTGCCGCTCAGGAGACTGTTAAACGGTGAAACCGCTGTCTAATAACATAGTACAGCACTGCGATCAGCAGCAGCGCTGTACTGGGGACAGCCGTGTGACATGGCTGTCCCCTCCTGTGTCTCGGCAGTGATCGGCTGTCATAGGCTGAAGCCTATGACAGCTGATCACGTGCATTGGCTGGCAGGGGGAGGGAGGGGGTAATATATCAAAATAAAATAAAAATAGCAACATTTATTGAAAAAACAAACATTTAGTTAAAAATAAACATCCGGTGGGCGATCTGACCCCACCAACAGAAAGCTCTGTTGGTGGGGAGAAAAGGAGGGGGAATCACTTGTGTGCTGTGCTATGCTGTGCGGCCCTGCAGCTTGGCCTTAAAGCTGCAGTGGCCATTTTCACAAAAATTAGCCTGGTCTTTAGGGGGGATTTTCCACTGTGGTCCTCAAGTGGTTAAGGACTCAGAGCTGACAAATTATTAAGATTTTATACATACCTGGGGCTTCCTCCAGTCCCATCTGCTCCGATCCCTCCCACGTCACCGTCCTACGCTGCCCGCAGCTTCAGGAACCTGGTCCTGTCACTGATGTCAGTTGTGGCCAGCTACGCAGGAGAAGTGCGCCCTCTACGTATCTCTCCAGTGGCTGCTGGAGAGATACACAAACAGCGCACTTCTCTTACGTTTAACTGGTTTTGACTGACGGAAGTGTGGGGACCCGGTTCCCAAAGCTGAGGACAGCAGCGTGGGAGCGATCGCAGCGCATGGGGTTGGAGGAAGCCCCAGGTATGTATAAAATCTTTTTAATTTGTCAGCTCTGGTACATTTTAATTAATTTGAGGTATTTTCTTTTTCCTTTTAGTAACTTTTTGTTTATACAGTGTTTTCATTTCCTGGAGGTGGTGCAGAATTGTATATTCTGCAATGCAGAAAGCACTGTCTGTGCTTACAAATTTTCCGATAGCTTGCTACCTTGTTGGTGTAAGAGAAGCCATTGTCAGTGTAACATTTCTCCATTCGTGTACAGTTTATCAATTAAATTTAAGATCATTAACACTCAGTATTTTCTTCAGACGGTTTTTACAAGGCATGTGTATTACATTACATTAAATGTATTGCTAAAAATTATTTTGTTTACTTTTAGCATTCAATCTTAGGCAGCGTATTTGGAGACTCCTATTATGACCAGCAGATGTCAGCACGGCAGACAAATGCGTTATCTCACCAGGTACGTTATAGAATGGCACCTTGTTAAATGAATGCAAGAAGATACATTTGTACAGAAATATTGTGGCATATGGTTTTATTTTAGAAGATTTCCTGTTAACTTATTTCTGCACTGGTGTGATATAGACTTTGCACATCAGTGTTCTCCCCAGGCTCTTTTAGCCGGGTGCTCCACCCGGCTAGTTTTGTGGAGCAAATAGAAGGGGAAGAGGGGGGGATAGGATTGTATAGACACCCACCAACCAATTTACCTTTTCTATCACTAGGTTTTTGACACCCAACCTCCACAATTGTCCTACAATGATTCCATCTGTGACATGGTTGTCGTGAAAAAAGGATTAGTTTATTGGTTACTCTGTGGCATAGCAAAACATAAGTGTGTCTGAGCACATCATTAAGAACAACAGCGCTGTTGTAAATTGAGCTGCAGCACCCTGCCACCCCCAAACACATCACCCAGTCATTCATCAACCATGCACACGGGCCCAGGATTGAGGGAGTCCGTTATTTACACTTGGTTCCAATTTGTAATTTTATAGAGCAGAGAGGTTGACCATCATTCTACTAGCAAGTTCAGCAAAGGCACATATAGCTGTCTGCAAAGCACTGGATTGCACTAGAATGCATAGCAAGAAGCAGCAGGCAGTTCAAAGCACATAAAACTTGTAGTCAGCGGCTCATTTATACTCACACCTCCCGGCTGCACCTACTTCTCCAAGAGCCAGATAGATACCTCCATACAGGGGCCCCTGTATTCTGTTTGTGCATGCACTTGATTCCCTCCCGTCAGCGGCGTCCCCGATCGCCTTGTCTTCCTGCTATTCAATTACTGATCATGCGGTTTCCATTCCTGGATCACTGATGTTTCCACAGACAGTGCGTAGTGAGAGACTCCAGCTCCGCCCTCACCCACTTAGACTGTCACGAGCGCATCTCACAGATCCGAAGTCAGGCGCATGGTGTAGACAGCGGAGACAGCTTCCGGGCCGCCAATGGGGAGAGCAAGACTAGGCGGTGGTTCGGGTCGGCAGAGCGGCGCAGCGTGTAGGGCCGACTAGTTTCGACCGGGACTTCCGGTCTTCATCAGGGCGTGGTTTCCTGACAGGGGGGCTGAGCCTTAATGGGCTTCCCTCAGCTCCTCCCTCTTCACGCTGATTGAAACAGTGTCACTGATAAACTCTTCCGAGCAGGAAGTATTCAACAACAAATCGTTCCCTCTCAGTTCATAGTTCCCTTGACGGCCAAGCAAGTTCACAAAGGATTAACCCCTTGCCTCTCAATTCTTCTTTTAGTGATAGATTGAGGACGGTGCAAGTCAAAGGTGCATTCCAATCCTTCAATAACGTTCTTGAGGTGAGAAAGGTCCTAATCCCTCCTATACCATTTTGGTTCGTGTACACACATCAGAGACAGGGGGAGGGGGGGGGGGGGGGTTGAGAGAGGACGTAGAAGGGGAACAGGTGTTTGAGGACACACAGTTAAATCCATATACAGCTGTAATTACTCCATCTCCCTGCATTCTCCAAAACTTTCATTATCAGTCAGCCCACAAACAGACAGATCGACCTAAACTTATACCCACTTCTCACCACCATAACGGGTGATTCGCCATAAAGATCTGCTTCCTATCTCCACCTATTGCCCTCTCTGTCAGGGCTGACCTAATTCCCTAGGGAGAGAGAGAACCCCTCATAGAAAGCTCCTAAGGGAAAAATCCACATTTAGGCCATGCGGATGCCTCGACCTCAGTCGGTACATCCACATAGCCTCCCGCTGCAAAAACATTGCTTCAGTTCTCTCTGTTCGTGTCGGCATCTCCAAACTGTCGATGCACATCGCACAAAGTCCCACAATTGACCCACCGTGCACTTCCTGGAAATGTTCCGCCACTAGGGATTTCTTTTCCCCTCCAGTGATATTCCCCAAGTGCTCCAGGAGCCTTGTTTTAAATGCTCGTGTCGTCATGCCTACATAGTATTTGTTGCATCGACATATGATGAGGTAAACTACCCACACCGAGTTACAATTTAAGAAATTCCTCACCCTATACTCTCTTGAATGGTCCTGAGAGGCAAATCTATCTGTCCTCAATACAAAACGGCAGGCCTTACAGGACCCGCATAGTTTTGTGGAGCACCCTGCTGTCATCTGCTCACCTCCTCCTATTCTGTAAGCATACTTGCTCACAGATGCACTGGCCCTGCATGCTCTCATCTCGCCGCACCTGGCTACATTTCCATGCCACCCGGCTACTTTTTCATGCCACCCGGCTGGAAAAAAAGTCTGGGGAGAACACTGCACATATCCCGGTCCTGTATCTCTAAATATGTAGTTAATTGTTTATAAACACTGTAGTCCAAAGGACCTTGCCCCATAGGTACTTAAAAAAGCTATTTACTTTTATTATGAAAGCAGTTAAAATATATATATATATATATATATATTATATATATATGCGGAACCCCTCATAATTAGTGTCTTAAACTATAATGGACTGTGGGGGTCCTTGCTTATTCCCCTCCACTTCAGTCAGTCATGTAAAGTGGGGTGTAGCTATCCCACAGAAAGGTTGAGCAAACTTCACCAGTATAAGGTGTGTAAGGTGAGAGAAGGAGTAGCTCCCTTGCTGTATGGTTGATCAGTAACCAGCAATGGTGCGCTCCTTTAACGTCTTATCTCCTACAACTGTATAGTATATATAGCACTATGTACAGCACCTTGCACTATTTGTAAATATTTATGTATGCCCATCCATTTTGATTTAGGTGGATAGGGGGAGATAAGACGTTAAAAGAGCGCACCATTGCTGGTTATTTTTTTTAACTGCTTTGATAATAAAAGTGAATAGCTTTTTTAAGTACCTATAGGGCAAGGTCCTTTCGACTCCAGTGTTTATATATATATATATATATATATATATATATATATATATATATATATATACCTCTTTAATTCGGTTAGTGTTTGCTAGTTAATTGTTTATAACAGAATTTAACTACTTGTTGCACGCCGTGCAGTATATTCACGGCCCTGCAAAATTCACAGGATGCACCAGGGCCGTGAATACAAGTCTGCAGCGGCGTGCAGCCGACGCTCGCTCCCGTTCACCCGCACACCGCCGTTACCGCCGCTTAGAGGGGAATGAAAGGGACCGCTATTCCCATTCATAAATCTAAGTCCCCAATGCAATGAATATTGGCATCCCCCCAGCCCCTCTGATCGCCTCCGGCGATTGGAGATCAAGAGATCCCGTTAAAAGAACGGATCTCCTGGAGGGCTTCCCCAGTCGCCATGACCTCGATGTCGTGACGTCAAAGGGGACTCCGATCCACCCCTCAGCGCTGCCTGGCACTGATTGGCCAGACAGCACACGGGGTCTGGGGGGGGGGGGGGGGGGGGGGCGGCTGCGGCGCGACGGATAGCAGCGGCGATCGGATTGCACACGCAGCTAGCAAAGTGCTAGCTGCGTGTAGCAAAAAAAAAATTATGCAAATCGGCCCAGCGGGGCCTGAGCGGTGCCTTCCGGCGGCATAGCCCAAGCTCAGCTCGGGCTTACCGCCAGGAAGGTTAATAAAAATCCCCACATTGACTTTTATAATTCACTATTTCCCTCCCATAGTACCCAAACCTTTTTTTTTATATAGGGGGGAAACCTTTTTTACATAAAAAAAAAAAAAATATATATATATATATATATATATATATATATATATATATATATATATATAGTTACCTCAGGGACTGAAGTTTTTTAAAAAATGTATGTCAAGGCGGTATATTACTATTCATTTTTAAATTATGGGCTTGTAATGAGTGATGGATGCAAAACTTAAAAAATGCACCTTTATTTCCAAATCAAATATTGGCGCCAAACATTGTGCTAGGGACATTTTTTAAACGTTGCAGTAACCGGGACAAACAGGCAAACACTATAATGGCCAAAAACTGAAAAATAATAATTTTTTTTTCTTATTAGTCATGTTAAAATGCATTTAGAATAAAATAATTCTTAGCATACTGTACCTCCCACAGAAAGCCTAATTGGTGGCGAGAAAAACGAGATATAGATCATTACACTGTGATTAGTAGTAATTAAGTTATTGGTGAAAGACAAGGAGGAGCGCTGACAGGTGAACATTGCTCTGGTCCACAAGGGGAAAAAACCCTCAGTTATCAAGTGGTTAATAGCTTAACATTTAAAAATGGCCAGTACTTGATGTATGTGGACAGTTTCCACTTTTTCTATTTATTTCTATGTATGTAGTAATTGGCGCCTATTAATTAACGTACTTTGAGGGTGCGTTTCCACTAACGCGAATTCGCATGCGTTCCCCGCATGCAAATTCGCATAACCAATAAAAGTGAATGAGCCTGAGTCCACTTGTCAGGAGAACGGAGCGTTTTCTTGTGCAGGAAAAATCTGCTCAGCAGAGTCATCCGAATTCGGACACCGCACACACGCATGCGATTCGCATACAATGTATTTAATCGGGAATTCGCATGGTGTTTTTTCATGCCAATTTTCATGCGAATTCGCATACGATTTCGCATGGAATCAATGAAAAAGCACACAGGCACTGACATGGTTAAATTCACACACAGCGTCATCCATGCGAAATCGTATGCGAATTCGCGGTAAAATTTGCATACAACCGCATGCGATTTCGCTCCTGCATGCGAATTCGTCCGCGGAGAATCCGCGGCGATTTCCCACCGCACTAGTGGAAATGCACCCTAATAGAGTTAAAAAACCTGTTTTCTTAAGCAGAAAGTGCTGGTCATGGGCTCCTGTTTTGCTTAGAGTTGCACATTGGCACACTAAAATTTAATTAAGTTTATCATCAAAATAATCATTAATAGGTTTGGCTTTTGTGTGCTCTTACTTGTCTTTTCTTTTTCTTTTTTTTTTCTTTTTTTTTATTATGGTGTATTCCACTTGATTTGTAAAGTTGCATTATTGTGTCACATGTTAAAGACAAACATTTTAGATATAGCATGTTGCTGCATACACATTTTATCTAGAGATTATCCATGTTTTATTCAACCATAGAATAAATTAACCCTCCTGAGCTTTACATAGTTTTTGTAAACATTCAGACATGTTAAAAAAGTTTTTATTATGCAGAAAAAATATTAGCATTATTTAGTATTGAAACAGAAATTATATATATAAAATATTTGTCACTAACTGTCTGTCAGGGGAGCTCAAAATCTAATCCCTATCATATTTATTTGTCAATCACAGGCTATGGTCAATTTTCGGGGTGGGGGTGTAGGGTAGCCAATTGACTAAAAAAAAATAATGGCTAGGTTATATATATATATATATATATATATATATATATATATATATATATATACTAGCCATTATTTTAAACTACCTACAAAATGCATGAAAAGGGAGGAAAAAAAATATTAAATCAGTGGCCTTTATTTAACCCATTCAGGTTCCGTCGTTTTCACGTGAGAAATGTTCACCTCCCATTCATTAGTCTATAGCTTTATCACTACTTATCACAATGCACTGATCTATATCTTGTTTTTTCCGCCACCAATTAGGCTTTCTTTGGGGGGTACATTTTGCTAAGAGCCACTTTACTATAAATGCATTTTAACAGGAAGAATAAGAAAAAAATGGAAAAATTCATTATTTCTCAGTTTTCAGCCATTATAGTTTTAAAATAATACATGCCTCCATAATTAAAACTCACGTATTGTATATGCCCATATGTCCCGGTTATTACACCGTTAAAATTATGTCCCTATCACAATGTATGGCGACAATATTTTATTTGGAAATAAAGGTGCATTTTTTCCATTTTGCATCTATCACTATTTACAAGTTTAAAATAAAAAAAATATAGAAATATTTCATCTTTACATTGATATTTAAAAAGTTTAGACCCTTAGGTAAATATTTACATGTTTTGTTTTTTTTATTGTAATGGTTTTGTTTTTTTTATACTAAAAATTTTATTAGGGTACTTTAGGGAGGGTGGGAGGTAAACAATAGATTTATAATGTAAATGTGCGTTAATTCTGTGTTGTTTTTTTTTCCAGGTGTAGTATTACTTTTTGGCCACAAGATGGCGGCCATGAGTTTGTTTACATGACGTCACTCTAAGCGTAGCACGCGCTTAGAGTGACGCATCAGGAAGAAGACGGCCAGAAAAAGCTCAGCTTCCGAGAGAAGCTGTCGCTTTTTCAGCGGGGGAGAGGAATCAATGATCGGGCTCCGTAGCCCGATACATTGATTCCTTGGCTACCGAATCCGCGGCCGGGAGTGCGCGTGCACGCGCACGATCGGCCGCGGAGGCGCGCGGTAGCGCGCATGGTTCCTGGACGTAGAAACTACGTCCAGGAACCAAAATAGGTCAATTCAAGTTTTCTTTTAGGAGATCATTTTTCAACTTCTGTTTATAATAACTTTTCAGAGCTCTGCAATTAAAGTACCGCCAGCATTTTCTGAGTGTTTTCTTTCTTGCTGTTGGCTTCAAATGCATTTTATTGATAAGGTGTGGAAAAACATCATTTAGGGCAGGGGTGTCCAAACATTTAAAGCCAAAGGCCATATTGCTGTTCTTGAGTGCTAGGGGGCCGAACTAGCAAAATTAATTGCCATCAGGTAGATTATGCCTGTGACATTTTCTCCAAAACATTTCCACTGGAAATAACCTGTAAACCGTGTGCAGTTAGGACAGTGGCAGCTGCTAATCAAGTGATTGTTACTTCTGCTGAGCCATGCATGTGGCACTGCAGCTATAGCCTGCAGGATGCATGGAATTAACAACTGCAAAGAGATTTGGGGGAAACCAGAAATGTCTAGGTGGGCCGCGTTTGGTCCTCCGGGCCAGACTTTGGACATGCCTGACCTAGGAAAATTGAATAAGGGGCAATATCTCATGTGAGCACTCTTTGCCTTTAAAATAATAATTTGGATAATCCATTCTCCCAGGGAAAATTCAACATGTTTAACCACTTCGGTCTATCTGGACAGATATATCTGTCCAGATAGACTGCACAGCTGTTGCGGGACCGCGCGCGCTCCTGCCGCCTTTCTCTGCCCCTGAGATCAATGAATGGGAATATAGATCCCATTTATTGATCTATGTCCCCCTAAGAAAAACCGACGGCTTTCTCTAGAAAGCCACAATTTTTCTATGTCCCACATCACTCCTTCTGTTCCTGCAAGCGAGCCGGAAAATCAAAAACTCACGCCATCTTGTGGCCAAATAGTAAAACTAAATCTACATAATTTTTTTTTTTTTTAAATACCGTATATACAATAAATTTCTTTAAAAAAAAAACCCTGTTTACCTCCCCACTCCGAAAAACCCCAAATAAAATTTAAATAAAAAATTTACAATGAAAAAGAAAACAAGGGTCTGAAATTTTTTTTATATGCAAGTCAAGCAAGTGTATTACTATACTTTTTTAAATTATAAGCTTGTAAATAGTGATGGATTCAATTGAAAAAACGCCCCTTTATTTCCAAATAAAATATTAGCACCATACATTGTGATAGGGGCATAATTTAAATGGTGTAATAACTGGGACAAACGGGCAAATAAAATACGTGGGTTTTAATTATGGTAGCATGTATATTTTAAAGCTATAATGGCTGAAAACTGAGAATGAATTTTTTCAATTTTTTTCTTAATATTCCCGTTAAAATGCTTTTAGAAAAAAATAATTCTTAGCAAAATGTACCTACCAAAGAAAGCCTAATCAGTGGCAGAAAAAACAAGATATAGATCAATCAATTGTGATAAGTAGTGATAAAGTTATTGGCGAATGAATGGGAGGTGAACATTGCTCAGATGCATAAGGTGAAACGACACTGTAGGCTGAAGTGGTTAAAGATTTTTAAGGTGTTTGATCCAGTGCTAATCAGTTATGCCAAAAAGATGCCAATGATCAACATAAGATAACCTGTTATTTGCGATGACTGTAAAATTATATCTTTCAGAATTTAGCTGAGTGCCACTGGACAGTCTCCGATTGTCCAGGGAAAATAACCATTATGTTTCTTTCTACTTTTCTGCTGCTTTAGCTTTCCTTAAGGTGAACCTGAAGTAACATGTGACATGAGATAATCATATACACTAAGAAATTATGTACATGAAGAGTTAAAATACTTGAGTTGTTATCTATGCAAACAAGCTTCTCTGTGCTTGTTGACAAAATTAGTCAGTCAGGCCTGGTGCACACCAAAACCCGCTAGCAGATCCGCAAAATGCTAGCAGATTTTGAAACGCTTTTTGTTATTTTTCTGTAGCGTTTCAGCTAGCATTTTGCGGTTTTGGGAAGCGTTTTTGGTGTAGTAGATTTCAGATATTGTTACAGTAAAGCTGTTACTGAACAGCTTCTGTAACAAAAACGCCTGCAAAACCGCTCTGAATTGCCGTTTTTCAGAGCGGTTTGCGTTTTTCCTATACTTAACATTGAGGCAGAAACGCATCCACAATCCAAAAAATTTGAGTATGCGTTTCTGCAAAACGCCTCCCGCTCTGGTGTTAACCACCCCATTGAGATACATTGACCAAGCGTATCCGCAGCCGCAAGCGGCTGCAGAAACGCTGAAAAAGCTGCTCGGTGTGCACCAGCCCTCAGTCCTGGTTTCTGAAAAGCATAAACCGCTTGAGATTAGGTTTTACTACAGGAAAGTGGCAAAGGGTGATTACTTCTGCTTTGTTTTACAGCTTCAAAAGCAGAGTGTGGATTCTAAGCTGTGACAGTGATGCAATATTATCAATAAAGCTATATATTTAAAAATAAAAATGACTCTCTACTTTGCTTCTAATATTGTATTCATTATTTGTACTACACATACAACTCATTATCTCAAAAGTTTATTTTCACTTCAGGTTCACTTTAACCACTTGATGACCCAGCCTTTACCCCCCTTAAGGACCAGTGCTGTATTTGCTGATCTGTGCTGGGTGGGCTCTACAGCCCCCAGCACAGATCAAACACCAGGCAGAGCGACCAGATCACCCCCCTTTTTTCCCCACTAGGGGGATGATGTGCTAGGGGGGTCTGATCGCTCCTGCCTGCGTGTGGCTGGCGGGGGGGAGGCACCTCAAAGCCCCCTCCACCGCAGGATTCCCCCTCTCCTCCCTCCCTTCCCCGGAGATCCGAGGCTGCACAGGAACGGATCTGTCCTGTGCAGCCTCTAACAGGCTCCTGCCTGTCATGTGACAGCGATCCCCGGCCGCTGATTGGCCAGGGATCGCTGATCCAGTACAACGCTGCTACTGTTAGCAGCGTTGTACAAATGTAAACAAAGCGGATTATTTCCGCTTGTGTCTACATTTAGCCTGCGAGCCGCGATCGGCGGCCCGCAGGCTATTCACGGAGCCCCCCGCCGTGAATGGACAGGAAGCAGCCGCTCGCGCGAGCGGCTGCTTCCTGATTAACTAGCCTGCAGCCGGCGACGCAGATCTGCGTCGCTGGTCCTGCAGCTGCCACTTTGCCGACGCGCGGTATGAGTGCGCGGTCGGCAAGTGGTTAAAGGCAACTGAGTACCTGGAATATATATATATATATATATATATATATATATATATATATATATACACAGATATAGATATAGAGATAGATAGATAGATATTTATATTTTTTATTTTTATATTTTTATAAATTAACCTCCCCATAAGGGAGGTACGTAATGGAGTGTGCCATTAGGAGAATGGGGTTGGGGTGAGTGTCATTACTTACCTACGGGGTGCTGCTCCTTTGGCCCCTAGTTCATATGAAATCCTCCCTGTTCTCCAGGGAGAGACTGCAGCACCTGAAATCCATGGAAGCAAGTACAGAGATGTTCTCGCATCCATGGACTACATCTCCAAGCATGCATTGCTGCATGCAACATTGCCAGTACATAAAAAAAAATGGCAGCTGTGTTCTCTCCCTCCCTTAACCACCCAACAGCACTCTACATTATAAACCTCGCTTATGAAGGAGGTTCATTAAAGGAGTTGTCAGGCAAAAATTAATAAAATAAGCGCTACTTACCGGGGGCTTCCTCTAGCCCCAAGCTCCCAGCATGCCCCTCGCCGCAGCTCTCCCCACAGCCGTTTGCCGGAGTTCTGCGCCTGCGCAATCCGCTCCGGCCCACGTGGCGGTGATTGATAGCGCCGATTGCGCAGGCGCAGTACAGAGCGACCTCCAGGTCGCTCTGAGGTCATCGTCGGGGACCGGGTCGGAGCTCCGGCGAACGGCTGCGGCGAGGGACGTGCTGGGAGCTTGGGGCTGGAGGAAGCCTCCGGTAAGTAGCGCTTATTTTATTAATTTTTGCCTGACAACTCCATTAAAAAAAATATATATTCTAGGGGCTTAGTTAGTTGCATATAAAGCTGGGAGCACACTTGTCTGTGCAGAAAACCATGCGTTTTCTGGCATGTGCATTTCCACAATTTTCTCTAGGTTTGTGTTTTTTGGATTGCGATTTGAATGCGGTTGTGTCTTGCATTTGCAAATCTCTTGCATTTGCTTTTTAATCTCCCTTTTCAACAAGAGAAAACATATAGTATCAGATGATTTTTGATTTCCAATAGGAAAGCATTGCATGCAAAACACATGCAATTTGTATACATTGTGCAGGAAAAATAAACTTGCTGTGTGGCACACAGACTTAGTGTATGCGATTTCACATGCATAGTCCACTAATTTAATAGCATGCAAAACGCATGCTATTAAAATAAGCGTGCTCCCTGCCTAAGTGCAAAAGCATTTTGGTCTTTATCATTGCCTGTTCCTTTGTGCAGTTGCAGAATTGCTTGGACAATATAGCTAGAAATACAAAAAAAATATTTTTGTATTAAAAAAAAACCTCAGTGTCTTATTAAAGCTTGTATGCTAGGAATACTAAGAATTGCCTTTCTACTCTCTTCAGCTTATGCATGCAGTAGGTGGGATTCTGAAAAGGCGATCTGTGCTCCAAATGGTTCCAACAAACTGATATGGTCTTTCAGTACATTTTGGAAAATCATAGCTGGCACATTGAAATGAAAAAGAAAATGACCTCTACAACCCTTATGTTATCAATGTTTTAACAAATGTTCAATGTGATATTTTTTTTCCTGAAAGGCACACCTGTCACAAATAGGTATATTATATAATGTGGTGATTATGTATTATCTCTCAAGTTAGGCTGATTTGCTTTTTGTATTTTATCACTACCTATTGTTGATTCATGTATGTTTCTAGACATTACCGGAATACCCCAGTGTCACATTAATAAGCTGCCATTTATCAAAGCTGCTGCTAGGAATCCATAACAAAGCTCAAAGGTTTTTAAACTGATATTTTAATTTTACATGCACATATGAAATGTCCTGGGTTTTCAACCTCTCAAGGTCCCCCAGAAGATATTAAAGAATTGATTTTTAGGGTTGCCCAGGGCACAGATTTACTTTTGTCTAAAGCAGTGATCTGCAAACTTGGCTCTCCAGTGATATGCACGTTTGCAGATCACTAGTCTAAAGGATACATAGGTCTTGCTACATGTAGTAACTGATATTCTTCCTTTCCCTGACTTCATCATGTTAAATGGAGTAATGTAATAAATCGCTACGTGCAACAAGACCTGTCCAATATAAGCATGGTATTGCATAAAGTATATTAAAGAGACACTGAAGTGAGAATAAATCTTGCTTCAGTGCTTATATTCAGCAAGGGCATGTGTGCCCCTGCTAAAATGCCGCTATCCCGCGACTAAACGGGGGTCCCTTATCCCCCAAATCCCCCCCCCCCTGCAAAATCTATGACCAACTTGGTCGTAGATTTTGCTGCTGTTGAGGCAGGGCTAATGGCTGCAGCCCTGCCTCTCAGCGCCGTCTATCAGCGGCGCATCACCGCCTCTCCCCCGCCCCTCTCAGCGAAGGAAGACTGAGAGGGGCGGGGGAAAGACGGTGATACGCGCTGACAGACGCGCGTGAGGCAGGGCTGCAGCGGTTAGCCCTGCCTCAATCAGGAAGAGATCCCCGGGACTCCACGAGGGGATTTGGGAGGTAAGGGACCCCCATTTAGCCGCGTGATAGCGTTTTAGCAGGGGCACACATGCCCCTGCTGACTATAAGCTCTGAAGCGAGTTGTATTCTCGCTTCAGAGTCTCTTTAAGGCCTCTTGCACACTGCAAGCAAATCAGATTCAGATTCAGATTTTTAATCTGTTTTTACATCCGATTCCGATTCAGATTTTTAATCTTAACTGCATGCTGCGTTTTTTGATCCGTTTTTCTGTTGAATGTATTCAAGGAAAATCGGAAACGGAATCGGAAACGGAATCGGAATCGGAAAACGGATTTGCAGTGTGCAGGGAGCCTTAAACTATTATAATAAATTAAGATATTACCATAGGAAATACATCATAGCAATTTCTTCCACTCTTCTCTTCCTCAGCTTGAGCAATTTAACATGATTGAAAATGCAATTAGCTCCAACAGCCTGTACAGCCCTTGCTCAACCCTTAACTACTCTCAGGCAGCCATGATGGGACTCACAAGCAGTCACGGCAGCTTACAAGACTCTCAGCAGATGAGTTATTCCAGTCACAGCAACATACCCAACATCATACTCACAGGTGAGCAAATCTCAGGTTTTTGCTTGTTCATTATGTGCAGGCCTACCTTGTGTTTTTTTTTAAGTCACATTCTGTGTATTCTACTATACTTTGTGATTTTTAAATTATAGTATTCTTATTCAGGTTTCCCTTTTTATATTAATTATAGGGGAATCTCCCCCAAGTTTATCAAAAGAACTTACCAATTCGCTGGCTGGTGTAGGAGATGTAAGCTTTGATTCTGACTCACAATTTCCTTTGGATGAACTGAAAATTGATCCTTTAACGTTGGATGGACTCCACATGCTGAATGACCCAGACATGGTGTTGGCTGATCCTGCCACAGAAGACACTTTCAGAATGGACCGACTGTAGGGTATATATCCACACAACAGAAAATAACTTTTTCCCCAGCTGAGCATAAAAGTTCAGCAATCCAGCCATGTCTAAGGCAACTGCTGAGAGGTGTCGCTCTGTGATGTACAATGAGTAAAAACTTGTTGTCCCAAGCTTGCAGTGCTATAAATCCCTCGTTGTGCACCATGTTTTAGACCTTGTAATTCATTTGTTGCAGCCTGATGAAGGAACTACATATGAACGTCCCAGTTTCATCACAAACCTTCATCATGCCGAGTTTTCCACAAGAATGTGGCACTGAAACTTTGACTAGGTATAGGAAAAAAAAGGCTGCAGTGAAAAGAAATCAATGGCCTTACATAAAAATGCATTCATTCGTTTTGCATTCAGAATTATAAGAATGATTAAGACCAGACCATAAAAGAGGAATGACACACTACTCTTTCCCCAGTAGTTCCAATCATCAGGGGTCATCAAACCTTCAGACATTCTTCATGCGTTAAAGGAGCTGCACTAAAATGCAATTGTATTTTAGCTGTCTGAGGACACAAGTTCTTTTTAACTGAAGGGGATAATGAAAATTTCCATTGGCAAGTGTGTGGCTGACCGTTAACAAACTTTTGGTGTATTGTTTTTTTATTATTTTTTTTTTGTCATGTTTTATGATTGTTGATTATATTGTTCTTGTTTGGTATATCAGCAAACATTTAAAAACTGCTATTTATTTTTTATTATATTTAATTGTTAAACATACAAAGCAAAGTCATGGATCATGATGCCAACAAAATCGTTCTGCATATTTTTTACTTTTAAATAAACTGGAAATTCAGTTATCACTAATTTTCAACAAGGAGAAGTAAGCATGAATCATATTAGCCAAGTCATTGATTAGGGATAAATTGGTATGTGCTGAAACTTAGTCAGTAAAGGGTTGACATTGAGTACACTTGCTGCAGGAATCCAGGGAGAAAGACCGTAAATTCTCCATTAAGTGGACCTCCATACGAAAAATAAAAATCAGTCAGCGCTGCTGTAATGAATAGTTATATTTACCTCCATGGTCTTGACCCACAAAAACGCCCCGAAGACCCCGCATCATTACACTTTCGCCGCTTGGCCCTGCCTCCCCATTTCCTCAGAGAAAAATGCAAAGCTATTTTCTTTATTAAATTGACAGGCGTTTTTTCTCGGAGGGGAAGCAGGGCCAAGCGCCACAAGTGTAGTGATGCGGGGTCTTCAGGGCAGCTTCCTGGGACAAGACTCCGGAGGGAAATCTAACTTTTCATTACAGCAGCGCTGACGGATTTTTATTTTTTGTATGGCAGTCCTCGTTAAATACTTTGCTTAAACTTCTCCTTAAAGAGACCCTGTAACAAAGTCCCTGGGGGGTACTCACCTCAGTAGAGGGAAGCCTCAGGGTCCAAATGAGGCTTCTCCCTCCGCTGTAGCTGCAGGCAGTCCAGCGCTGGCTCCCCCGAAGTGTCCCGGAATCCTCCCTCAACAAGGCTGACAAGCACTGATTTATTTACCTTTCCTGGCTCTAGCGGGGGCGCTGTTGCGGCTCTCCGCACAGAGATAGGCGAAAATAGCCGATCTCCGTCGGGTTCGCTCTACTGCGCAGGCACAGGAGACTTGCACCTGCGCAGTAGAGCGGTCCGACAACGATCGGCTATCTCCGAGGCGGAGAGCGGATCCTGCGCTGAAGCCCGGTAGGTAAATATTTACATCTCCGCCGTTCCGGGAGGATTTTCGCTGCCACCGTGGGACCGAGGAGGACGGGGAAAGCCTTAATATGATCCGGAGGCTTCCTCCACCTGAGGTGGGTACCCCCCAGGGGAAGTTTTTCTCAATACAGGTTTTCTTTAAATGCTTAAATAACTAAAATCCGAAGTCCCTCCATATGACAGTAAACAGTATATAAGCTGCTTAACATATTAATTGCTATTAAGACAACAGTGATCAGTATGTATAATTAACTCACAGACCACTGCTAGAATTAGTAAAAAGGCCAGGGTGTGTGTCCTTGAGTCTCCCTCTCAAAGAAGAGATTCCAGCCTGTTGCAATTCTAAGGCTACTGCTGGTTTGGGGACTTCCCCTGAGATCCTACGATGACAAACTCTGGAAGGCCTCTGCGTGATTTCTTGTCTCGTCTCTCCAAACGCTCACACTGACTGCCGCTATGTTTTCTCAGAGTCAGCATTTTGTACAGCTGTTGAAGAGATTAAAGGGACATCCTACAGAGTGTTCCTGTGTTTGGAAACTGGCGCTTTATTTGTCAAACTTACAAGAGTGATGCTTGCTACAAGATACTTAATAAAAACCCATTCCAGAATTTGAGCCTGCCTCCTTTGTCAGGGGGTGTTGACAGTGACAACTCCTAGCTGCTGAAGAAATTAAGTGTGCGACAAAGATAGCCAACCGTTGTAAGTGTGAGCTGTCGGAGAGATGAAATTGGATATCACAAGGAGCCTTCACGGAGTTTGTCATGGCAAATCTAGGTGGAAGACCCGAATCCAGTGATAGCTGTGAAATGGCTTGACAATTTTCTCTAGGAGAGAGACTGGACACACTCCAGTCTTTTCAGTCGATATAGCATTGGTTAACAAATGAGTTAATTATATATACTGATGCCTGTTGTCCTTTCATAGCAATTAATAAAGAAGGCAGCTTATATACTGTGCAGTGACATCTCTTTGAGCCTGGGGTGTTACTTTTGTTGTTTGGCACAAGGAACATTTTAAGAAGAAATTGAAGAAAACTTTGTGTGCCCAAAAGTACAGTACTTTTGTTTTATATGCTTAAACTTACTGATTTATGCCTTTTAAACTATTGGAGATTAACCCAACTAAAAAAAAGATTCAGACCTATATTTTATAGCACAGTATTTGAATACACTTTTTCCTTTCTGTACTAGTTAAGGCCATGCAAGATGTTCCTGCAAAAATGATTGCAGCTCACTTACACATCTGTGCTTAGTGTGGTTTGCCTTCTTAAAGGAAACCTAAACTGAGAAGGATATGGTTTATTATTATTTTTTAAATAATACCAGTTGCCTGACTCTCCTGCTGATCCTGCGTCTCAAATACTTTAAGCCACAGCCCCTGAACAAGCATGCAGATCAGGTGCTCTTACTGAAGTCAGACTGGATTAGCTGCATGCTTGGTTCAGGTCTGTGATTCAGCTACTACCAAGCCAAAGAGATCAGCAGGACTGCCAAGCAACTGGTATTGTTTAAAAGTAAATATCCAAATGCCTCTCAATTTAGGTTCCCTTTAAAACATAAGGTATTTGCGATAATTCAATTTTAAGTGTATCACTGTGGTTACCCACAATGCATCACTATTGAATATGCAAATTCTCTCTTTATGCCCCTGGAGCCAGGCTTACACCCAGAACCGCTTTTTGGTCTCTCTTAGTCCCCTATACTTTCCTATTGGTTTTGGGTTGCTCTGAGCTGCTTGGGTATTCTGTTACACATCTATGGGATTAATTCTTCTTTGAACACACATTCTTGAATATGGTTACTCAGTTTTGGTTAACCCATTTTAAATACTTTACAAAACAATGCCCAATTAAGCTGATGCATATCAAAATCTACAATGGCACAGTTTATCTAATACAGTTCTTCAAAGCACTGGTTTAAAAGCCATATGTAGAATGTAAAATGGCACTCTAGGAATCATTCTCTACACACATCCCCATTTGCTTAACATCCAGAAGTTGTTTTAAAATAAAGGTATAAACGTATAAGTTATGCTCCCCCCCCCCCCCCCCCCCCCAAAAAAAAAAAAAACCTGAAAAGTCATCTCTCCGGAGTTCTTTGGGTCACAGTCAAAACATCCAAAATTGTGGCAGGCAACTGTGTAGAATTCACACACTGCCTGGTGTAGCTTTTCTTTCTGCAGCTTACAAGAAATTGTAGATGGTTTGGGGCAGGCTATTTGGATATTTGTGATGGAGCATTGAGAGGGCAGAAAAGTGACAGAATTGTGTCCCCTGTTGGCAGGACAGGAGTGACAAAATTGATGCCATTGTTTTACTATTCTAGAGAGAACTGAGAGCTAAATTATTGCCACTGCGATATCCAAACTTTGTCAAAGAAATTATAGATTTTTTTGGAGGTGGAGTTTAGCTCTGTTTTAAAAAATGATAGACTGCCATCAATGTTTTATATGTACCAAATAGAAGAACGGTAGCTGGTTAAATCTTTCCTTTAAAACTTGTGAAATGTGAATATCAAGTCACCCTCTAAATTAAATGTGATCTTGGACTATAGTTTAAAAACTTTAAATAGGGTCCTTGTATCAAGTTTTACGCCACACGATAGATACAACTCCTTAATCATCTCTTGCATTATTACAAACAGCAATGAAAATCATCATCTGTTTTGGATTTTAAGTATGTAAACATAGTTTTGCATATCTCCTTAAATATTAGATTAAGTTTTCTAAAGTTACCTATAGACATCAGATACATGTGCCAACCTGACTCTTACAGACTATCTTTCCCTGGACATTCATGCTTGGATCCGCATGGTTTCCATGTCCATTCCTATGGTGGTAACAGGAGAAGTGGTGAGAAACAAGGGATATCCCTGGTGTTGACTTAACTCAGGTAAAAAATACATATATATATTTATAGATTGGGTAGGAAAATTAACCCTACCAGTCCTTTTTATTTTTCTATTGATTATTTTCCCCCAATAAGCAGGGTAGATCGTGACAGGGCATACAGATAGAAATACCTAAAGATTATCGTCTGATGTCTGTCAGTAACTCTAGCTATCTTGTCGCTAGACATCATCACAAGAACAGAGGAATCCTAGCTCCACCCTGATTTGTTCATTCGCTCCCCGAATAAAATATAATGCAGGCATCTGAACACATGGCATTCTGAAATGGTGATGTGTAAGCAATGACACTTGAACCAACGTGACATTGCATGTTGGAAAACAATGTTTTTCCTCCGTGTACCAGTGGTTAGTTTCCATCGCCACGTTTGTATGAAACAAATGTTGTATGTCTTAATATGTATATATTTTGTGAGAAGTTTACCTAGTAACTTCATACATCATGTATGCATACTTTTGCGTGAAGACAAAAGCACTCTTGAAACATAGTATGAACATCCAATGGATTTGCAGCCTGTTGGGCTATTAAGGCTAGCTTAGAAGTCATCACGGGGACATGTTATGCATGTTATATGTTCTGCAATGAGAGGCTTATCTGTGACTGTTAATACTATGCTTGACTGATCTTGAATATAAATTTGGCATGCTTTTCTGTTCAGCTGTAAATTCAGCTATAAATATTTGACTGTCATAGGCCTTGTTGTAGTTTTTCCGATAGCAAAGCATTGTACACCCATTATACAACAGTTGCTTCAGACATTATTGAAAGACCGCTAATTATACAGGATAAACTAATGTCTTAGGAGCAAAAAAAACAAAACCATTATGCCATTAATTTATCTCACATGGTTCTTGACATTCATGGAATGTTCTGGTAGTTAAAATTGTAAATACCTAAATTTTGTTAATTTTACTCCCAAACCCAACTGCAACAAGCAGTGTGTTCAGTGTCAGAAATTGCAATTTTTAATTCTTTTAACATGCCCTGTACAAAAATATTTGTTGAATGAGACTAAATGTATTTGCTCTGCATTACTACAAGTTGCTAAAACAGTCCTAGTAGTCGTGCCTTTCTTTTGCCTGAGGTACAAATGCATTAGACATCAAGTACGGTAGGTTAAACTGTATCCTTTCCAAAAGCTACATTAGGTTCCTATTCCTATGATATAATATGGCATTCACTTTCTGTATATGCAGATGATGTTGTATTTGGGCATTTTCTAAAACTATGCAGTTATTAGACTGGATATTGACTTTGCTATTTTATTTGTTTCAGTTGTTTACTGTTCTTGCAAGATTATATAAAATGCAGCCAGGTCTACTTTCTCAAGCCCATGGTGTTATTTTGGAACATGACAAAAATAGGAATTTTATGTGCATTTTTTTGAAAGAACAAATGTATATTCCTTATCAAAGGTATTTTTACTAGCTGTACATTTTTCAGTCCCTGGATGATCAATGAAAATTAGGGTTTATATGATCATTCATGTTAAATTTACATCAATTACAGCATTGAGTTTTCATCTGAATTCAGGTTGTAGGTCTACCAAATCAAGAGGTACCAGTCATTTGCCAATCATTTTCTGTCAGATATACAGTAAATGCATTTTTAATAGATCTGCTGTCATGATTTAATTTTAGGAAGGTAAAAGATTTCGAGTTTAATTCAAATTTGTGGAACTCATGTTTTAGTTATTGTCCAAAATCACTTGGCCTGTGTTTAGAAATCTTGTCGACCAAAGCACAGTGCGGTGATTGTGGCCATTTATATGAGTGCCTCTCCCTTGCGAAACCACAATGGTGAACCATATGCACTTGCTGTACACCAGATGCTGGGGAGCATGGGTAGGGGGAACACATGCTGGAAGACACTCAGCTGTTACATTGACTTGTGCATTCCGCTATGGGAGGCAGATTCTAAAGGAACACTCGGAGGCAAACACTGATTTGTGCATACCAGTGTTGTTAAAATTGCCAAATTGCCAATCATAAGGGTAGCTCAGTAGACAGGAGGTCACTAAAGAGTAACAGCAGAGAGCCAGGACATATTGAAAGGCTGTCATGGTGTAAGATGGGAGAGGTGTGGAATCCGTGCTCCATAAGAAGTGGGCAACGGTGAACTGAGATTGCATTCAGTGGAACCAATATCTGTGGGGATGGGAGGGGGAATTGGGTAGCATAAAGAAAAGCGAGTCTGAATAGGCCTGTAGAGAATGCAATGACAAGATATGAGGTCCAGGAAGTACCAGTGATTAGTTTATTTTCAGCTGAAGATGCTGAGGTCAGAGCCCTGGGTTAGTGATCAGATAAACCTACGAGGTCCTAATTAGGTGCTGCATTTCCTACCCTCTGCTTATCCTCGGGTCATTAATTTTTTCATGTTTTTGGGGTAAAAGTTGGGGATTTGCTTGCAGTTGAGTAAATATGGTATTTCCACATTTACTAACCAATGTCTACACACAAAGATGGCTGTGCTTTGGTGCTGCCCCTTGTTAACAAGAGTTGCCTTCGGCACTTCTTTATAAGTACCTTTTGGTAAATATCATTGTTACCTTCCAATCTACTGCTTTCTACCTGAACTTAAAAATGAGACCCCCGATAATGAATGTTGTTTAGAAAATATGATCTTTGTAATGATATTACTTCTAAATGATTACTAGATGTATGACGTTCATACATAAGTTCATACCAGTTCTGTGTTGCACTTGCATTTTCAATATTGTGAACTATAAATAACATTCTATTTTCATTTGTAACAATGACTTTCTTGAGCTTTAGCAAAGGAATTTACTTGCTGAGTTGTATTTCTTTGAGGCAAATACCTTTAGACTGTCTGCTCTACTGCTTGCATTTCTGTAAATGTACTATATACCTGCAATCACAAAAAGAAAGCGACACCTATGTAACTGCCATAGCAGATGTGCAGACCAAAATACTAAACTTCACCAGTATCACTAATGGAGTTAACTAAAGAACTGTCCTGTATCTAAGAAAATAATGAAATATTACTGTTCGGTATTCTGAATATACAAGTTCTATTTCTCTAAATTTAGAAATGCATTTCATGAAAAATTTTTCATCTAGTCTAGGACTGCATTTGAAAGGCCAGTTAACTCAAATTGTAACTGTCTATATTTAAAAGGAACAAAAAGCATTAACTTATTTCAGTCTATTAAGGAGTTTATCAGAGTAGAATATATCAATTTTGAAGAAGAGCGATGTTTGCACTGATCACTGCTGTAGTTTTGGCTTGAAGATCATACAAAAATATATGGCAGTGTTTTAAAGGATATCTACACTGTCCTGTATTTTCACATTTCCTACACCAACCAAAATGCAAAGAAAATAATTGTTTTTCAGTATTGCCCGATTGCATTGGTATGTGCAGCAAAAACAAAGTTATCAATTTACAGGGGAATCCAGTGTACTGAATAGCAGCATGCATCGCGTACTGCAGGGAGGTATGTGTTGCATAGCGTGAAGCAATCCTTAAAGCAGACCTAAACTCAGAAATTCATCTCAGCTCTAAAAGATACGCAACAGCCTAATAACCTTTAAGGAAAAATATTTTTGTTACAGCTGATACAAATCCTGCGTTAAATCTGCAGTGTGTCTACTTCCTGCTTTCATGGGAGCAGACAAATTGTTAACATCCTGTATTTACAAATTAGCCTCTCTGCTGTGGCAGTCAGGTGACACAGCTAATGGTGTGTACACACTTGAAATATTAATGAAAGATATCAGACCAATTTGACCCCCTTCCATGTAGTATGAGAGCCATACTCTACACAGTCTATTCTATTGAGCTGAACTCCCCATCAGATAAAAATCTTTGCAAGATGCTGCACACAAAGATGCTGTACACATTAAACAGATCAGTATCTGCAAAAGATCAGTTCCTGCTAAATGCATTCATAGTCGATATCTGCAGATCCTCATACTCACCTTGTTTAATAGACATTCATCTGCATATCTGACAACCAGGATGGATCTTCAGATCTGCAGATGATTGTCAGATATGCAGATGAATGTCTGTTAAACA